>NC_136976.1:64611358-64873858 GCF_032717465.1 Coenobita brevimanus
ACACTGAATGGACTTCTTGCGGTGAAAGGACTATAGTCCCTTCCCTATGCTCATATAAGCTTCATAAATAGCCTACTATATTGTACGTACATTCGCGGAGAAGCAAGTTACCAACTCGAAGACATCATAATATCTAGTTTTCTTTCACTTCATAACACTCTAAATGCTTTAGCACAGAGAGATAAAATTACGTAATTTAACAGTCTCATAAATAAAACATTATAGAGAAAAAAAGCATAACATTTAATGCAAAATACCTCAACCCACAAATAGCAAGTTAACTGGCAACTCTGACACGTAACTGAAAACTACGAGAAATACTGAGAACTTTCCAGTACTTCCTGAAATACACGATGTACCAAGGGGAGACCACAAAGAAGCGAGAGAACAGAACGAACAAGATAGACATACGTCCCCAGTCACCACGCGCCCCTCTTCCCCTCAACGGAATCCAATAGAGGTACATCGCCCTGCCACATGACCCTCCACCTGGACCAGTGCTCACCAGAATTGGGGCAGGATCTGTGTGCTGGCAGACTCCACAAGTAGTCCCGCGACGACGCACATCGTGCTTGTTGGGGAGGGAATGCCCACCGTGCTTCCCTCACCTGCAGTCCCTGCCCAGAGCAGGACCATGCCGACGCCCACTGTGCTCGCCGGGGAAAGGACACCCACTGTGCTCCTCTTGCCTGCAGTCCCAGGGTCCAGCAGAACCATAGCTGCGCCCACCGTGCCCGCCATGGAGGCCCTGCCCACCATGCGGGCCTCATCTGCTGAACCTTCGGCACTTATAGAGGGCTACTACCCTTGCTCACCTCACTCCTCGAGAGGACGAGCGGGTCACGCCCCTTGCTCACCTCACTCCTCGAGAGGACGAGCTGGTCACGCCCCTTGCTCACCTCACTCCTTCAGGGACTGAGTAGGCTCCTCCATGGAGTTGCTATGGGAAGGGGTCTGGATTGGCCCTGTGGTGAGTCCTGGGTTGCACTCAATCCAGCCAGTGCCCCTAAGTTACCAGTCACTGTCGGACTCCCAAAGGAAGAGAGACCGCAGGGAACTCCTGTCAGACTCCCGAAGTGGGTGAGACCACAGGCACTGGATGCAGAGGGACGCCCCCAGAACTCCTGGCCGAGACCTCCCTAAACAAGCTGGCAACTAAACTGTCCTCCCTCAAGGGTAGGTGCAAGGAAGTACGCCTATCCGACCTGTTTGGCCCCAGTCCCGAAGGCTGACACACTGACGGAGGCCACTTCAGTGAAAGGCCTCCCTCTACACCACCCCACAGCCCTCACCCGATGATCAGGAGTGAAGCAGTGGTCCCACACCCCTTCAGGAAGCGCACACCTGATGACACACCTCCCACACATGGGCACCTCCTGCAGTTATCTTACCAGTCCCAGACTCAGACCCTTATATACTTCTTATAGCGTGTATAATCTATTATACTGTCTTGTGTCAAGGCACAGTATTCTTTTTGAGTAACATTCGTGTCAGACTGGTTAGCCTGTGTTTTAAGCTCTGTTCCCTGGATGCATGCTCTGTACCCGGTCTTAGAAAGAACCCAATACCAGACCCGCATACGCTGAGAGCAAGAAGTTGATTTCTGAGTACATGGCATAACACTGGTGGCAGCGATAGTTCTAGATCTGTTCAGGAGAAAGTACAACTAGTAACGAAAAGGGAAAATCCGAAAAATGGCACCCAAACCACACATACAGTTACCAAAATTTGACCCTGTACAGAGCGATATAGACACATACATGCATATGATTAAACCACTGTTGGATATTGGGTTTGAACACGACAAGGAAAAGTTAGTTGTAACACTAACCCACCTAAGAAAAGCAGTCTCGCTCATTGCCACGAAGATCGTCCCTGAGCTGACATGGGAACAATTTACATGAATCGTGACACAAGCAGTCAAACCATCACTGGGAAAAGTTGTAGCTTTGTCCCAGCTTGATGCCATCACCTACGACGCCAACAAGACTCTCAACCAGGCCGCTGCTTACCCAGAGGCCGACGCAGCCAACCAGGAACAACAGTGGATTGCGTAATTACCTTTTTTCATCCCACCCCGTGATGCGCAAGAAACGAAGGAACTTTTTTTTATTATTATAAACTTGAAGATACACATCCAAGACATCATCTGGTGAAAAGAAAAATATTTCTCTCTTTTCATCTTTACGTAGCACCATGCGTAAGTTTGTGTGTAGGGGTCGAGTTGTTTACGGTAATGCCGGTCTGCACAGCCTGAGCTGTGGCTCGCAACGCGATGCTATCCAGCCTGAGCTGTGGCTCGCAATCCATGGGTTAAGGATCGTCCCTAGCACTGTAAGAGAACATTTCACAATCTTTGACCCAACGGGAGACCTGGACAGAGATATTCAACTAGTCAGGCGTCTTCTCACTGCCCGCACCACCCCACAACACATCGAGACAGTGAGCAGAGTCCCAATGCATAAAGTACAACCAAAACCATGGACGTCCCCCACCCGCACCATTTCACCAGCAGCACCCAGTATGCCCAGGATGCTCCCCACCAAAAGGCACCCCCCTTCTAAGGAAAATACCAACCTGATCTTCATAAATTCGTGGGTTTTCAGTCTGTAATCACCGGTGCCCATTTCATGACATACAGGAACAACTTAAAGCTGCCCAACAAAAAACAGCTACCTAAGGACACCGCAAGGTCTTCTCTATAGATGATAACTGCGACAAAGACAAGGCACCCTCCGCCTAGCATTCTGACCATGGTCAAGTAGGGCCGCATGAAGAAGATGTCCCACAACAACTGGATTTTTTTAGACCACCCTTGCACCTCCCCACGGTGGCGAGGGCCACCTCACAAAAATATCGTCCCCTAGTTTGCGATAAGATGAGACTGAATGGGGTGAAAGAGAGGCTAGTGGTTGACATGGGAGCAGCCAGATCCTGTTTCTACCACCATTTTTACTCCCGCCACGCCTTGGTTTTTGGCTCGCTTCTCTCTACTTCAGCTCATCTCGTAGATGTGGGAGATGGACCCCTGCCTGTCCATGGGGAAACTCGGGCCTTGCGAGCTGACACTCACCAGAAAGTATCAGCCAAACATCAATTCATCATTTTTGACTCAGTCTGCCATGCTTATGATGGCTACCTAGGGCTGGACCTCCTGCAGAAACTATGCACCAACATCAACTGCCACAAGCGACGTCTCCTCTTCCAGAAGTCTCCAGAACCCCTCTAGCCACACTGCACATGCACTCCCACACCCTTTCCCTTATCTCACTCTCCTCCCGCTATGTCTTCTACCTTACCCTCCCCTATTCTTAACCTTCCCGCTCCTCCGCATACCACTTTCCCCGCTACCATCGCCTCCTCCCTTACTATCCCTCCTCACCACAAGGTCTTCCTACTCCCCAACCTTGGGGCGGTACGCATCGCCAACATTTCCATCACCCCTCTCACCCTTCCTAGAGAATTAGTGGTCAGAGAAATGAAAAAAGCTGAACCATGCACACCCCCTCCCCTTTCCATCCTTCCTTCTCTACCTGAACACCTGACACCACACCGAGCCGACAGCCTCCAACGCCTCCTCCTGGACTTTGAAGACGTGTTCTCGTCGGGACCTGTGGATATCGGCCACACCACGTACCTGACACACGAAATTCACACCACAGGCCCACCAATTCACCAAATGCCTCGGAGGAAAAACCCTAATCAGCGGGCTGAGGAAGACCAGCAGGTCCAGGAAATGCTTGATGTCAGTGTTATATCCTTATCCACCAGCCTCTGGTCCTCTCCAGTCGTGTTAGTTAAGAAGAAAGACAACCCCATGCGCTTCTGTGTGGATTACTGACGCCTTAACGATGTGACCACAAAGGATGCCACCACTCCACCCAGGACAGATGACCCTCTCGACTCCTTGTGCAGAGTATCCTGGTTCTCCACCTTGGATATCCAGTTGGGATACTGGCAGGTCCCTGTACACCCGGAGGACAGAGAGAAAATAGTTTTCTCAACCAGCAATGGAAAGCGTTACGAATTCAACGTCCTCCCCTTTGGACTCTGCAACACCTCCGTAGCACCTGTCTAGCAATAAACTCTCATCCTTTTTGTGTCCAACTCTCTAATGCAAGAGTTAACCGTTACTCCCAGTCCCTCATTTATGCTACAGGTCAACTTTGGAATTGTCTCCCTCTGTCTGTATTTCCTTCTTCTTATGATTTCCAGCCTTTCAAATGCAGTGTGTCCAGGCATCTAGAAATGAACATATCTTGAATTTGGCTCTGTTTTATATTGTTTTTGTTTGTGTTTTCTTAGAAGGAACTGTTTTGCTGGCTTGAAGCCTTTGGTTCCTTCTTCCTCACATAAAAAAAAAATCTCCCTATTAACCCACCCCGTCCCATCGACGTATGGGTACGTTGCAACGATTTGCATTTGCCAGTCCCGGCAACGTACCAGTACGTCGTGCAATTGCAAGGTCCCTAATTTGCACAATTTTCAATTTTTGCGCGTGATTTTTTGTATGTATACACGGGACACCTTCCTCTATTCCTCTACAAGATGCCAAGCAGGGACAATGCCTTACATCGCATAACCTCCCCCTTCCCCCCCTCATGCCATTGTCTTGGCAATGGACCTGTTACTAGTGACCTGGCTAGTAAAGATATTCAGGGCCAGAGTGATTCCCCAATCGATGACAGTGTGGAGGACAATGTTTACATAGCATTAGAAGAAGAAACAGCCAGAAATAATGATCAGGTAATGTGGCAAAACAAGGTCAGGTATGGTGATTAGTTAGTGAGTGAAACAATGCTTATAATGCCTTTATTACTGCTTGAAAACCAATATACTCTCATACTACATATACATTCATACCAAGTAAATAAATAAATACCGTTTATGAGTGGATGAAATAGTTACCCTCCCATAGAACTCGCTTTCTTTGGTGCCAGCATGTTAGAAAACCCAGTCAGGTAAGGAGGAACTCCTACCTGGATTGGGTATTTTAAACCCCAGGTGAGCGATTTCTCTATGAATTTTCGATGTTTCTCACCAAAAGCGAAGGTTTTAGCCAAAAAAAAAAAATTTGAAAATACCTTGGGACTGGGGGATGTCGGAGGTGCGGAAAACCTCGGGACGTGACGGGTTAATGGTGTCAGTTCCCAGTGACCTCACCTGGGAAATCTGCATGGCATAGCTAGATGACGTTATCATCTTCAGCCGAACCTGGGCCGACCACCTCCAGCACCTTAAACCAGTCCTCATTCATATCCGACAGGCAGGACTTGAGTTCAAGTCGTCAAAATGCATCCTGGTTGAATGGTCCATCTCCTTCCTAGGGCACGTCATCTCCTGGGAAGACATAGCACCTGATCCTGAGAAACTGCATGCTATCACAGATCTCCCCCTACCACGAGATGTCCATGAAGTCCGTGCCATTATCGGGCTCACGTCCTACTACTGACAGTTTGTAAAGGGGTTCGCTAACATCGCAAACCCCCCCCCCATGACATGACTAAAAAAGGCGAATCTTTCACCTGGACAGACAATCATATCAACGCTTTTCACATCCTCAAGACCAAGCTCATAACCGCTCTGATCGTCACATTTCCTGACTACACCCTCCCTTTTCGCCTGTATACCCACGTATCCCTAGTAGCAATTAGTGCTGTCCTTGCCAAAGTCCAGGAAGGACAAGAACACATCATCGCCTGTGCCAGTTGTACTCTCAATCAGGCAGAAACGAACTATGCCGCCACCAAACGAGAATGCCTAGGCATCGTCTGGGCCTTGGACCACTTTTAAGCCTATCTGGCAGGCACTCACGTCACCATAAAAACAGATCACCAGTCTTTGCAGTGGCTACACCAGTCTCAGACCCACAACTTCCAGTTAGTCAGATGGAGAGAAACCCTCGAAGAATTTTATTTTGATATAGCATATCGGCCTGGCAAATTACATACAAACGCCGATGCCTTGTCCCGGCTGCCCATCAACGCCATCAGCTCCGCCACCAGCCTCCTTAAAAAAATGGCAAAGCAAAGATCATCCCGACTGGATACCACCACAAATATTCTCTAAGCTACATCGACAGGGCAACCACCTATTCACCCATACTGGACATATAGCGCTCGATCCTAACACTGCCCTAGAAATAATGACTCACTTTCACTCAGACAACGGCATACATCTAGGGACCAAGAAACTCCTACAAGTATTTAATAACAATTATGTACTCCAGCTTGGCCAAACAAGTCATACAGGCCTGCCGTGCTTGTGCGCTAGGAAAGGACGTGACACGGACACCAGGCCCTTCAGGAAACATCACTACTCACAAGCCATGGCAACTTTTGTATGTAAATGTATTTTTGCCCCTCCCTCCTAAAGCAGGCTACAAGTACATCATAACTTTCGTGGACACCTATTCAAAATTCCTGATTGCTTTCCTGGCCAAGGAGCACCACGCCGTTGCCCACCAAGTTTTTCTCTACTTCGGCATTCCCCAGACCCTTCACACCAACAACGCCCTGGAGTTTACGAGCAAAATATGGAAAGAACTCACCTCCATCTTCGGGTACGAGCTATCTCACTCTTCCCCATCCTGGCCACAGAGAAATGGGATATGCAAAAGAAGTCACCGTACCCTCCGCCACCAAGTACAAGCCAGAACAGAAGAAACACAAAACAAAGACTGGCCAGCCCACATAAAAACTGTGCAGTGGGGGATGAACACCTGTCCCACTGAAAATGGCATTATCCCTCATGAACGAGTGTTCGGGGAAACTCCCCTTCTCTTACCCTTCCGACAGCACCTACAGCCCCCCTCCACGTCCTCCATATCCGACCTCCTTCACCACCTCAGGCGCCGACAGCATCACCTACAAAACCAACAAGACCTTCAACCTGACATCACCCCCATCAGTCCCTACAAGCCTGGCTACTCAGTTATGGTGGCCCAACTAGTACCATCCCTAACAAACTAACACCCCGATTCTCAGACCCCTATACAGTCATCAACGTTCCCAACCCCTACCAGGTCAGTATCTAATATCACTCCACTCCACTCACATACCAGAATTGCCATGTGTGTCTCTTCCACCCATCACCACCCACCTCACCCACCGCCTCCCTACCACGTTGCACCCACTCTACCACCCAGCATGCCGCACCCCCACTCACCTCCCACGCCAACACGACTAATTCTTACGCGTGCTACATCACATCTACACACGCCTCACCCTCACTCGCTCCTCATTCCACAATCATGTTCCCCACCATACCCCCCACCAACTCCTCATCCTCCCCACAGACCCCCCCATACACCCAGGGACCTCACGTCCCAGATCAACAACCCCCATCACACTGCCTCCACCAAACACGAAGACATGGCCACCCAGCCCAGGAACTCTCCACCCACACCCAGCCACCTCACCTCATGACCCAAGGTCCTCCCCACCTACTGTACACCTGTCCTTACCACCACCACTCCTAGATCTGGCCATCTCACACCTACACCCTCCTCACTCTCACTCACTTCTCATTCCACACTCATGTCCTCCACCATACCCTACACCAACTCCACGTCCTCCTCACAGACCCCCCCCACACACCCCTTGGCGACCTCACCTCCCAGATCACAACCACCAACCACCAGCAAAATATGCACCAACACCCTCATCCCCACCCCCACCAGTTCCAACACCATCCAGAGAAACCACGTCCAGCTCCCCCACACCAAACACCTCCTCCATAAACCTCAAAATGCATCAGGCGGGAAGCAAAATTCCAGTGGCCAGACCAACCAGGACAATTAAGATGTGTCAGTCCAGTACTTACCCACCCGTGCGTCGTGTGCAACCTCATAAAACCCAGGTTGCCTCCTTTCTCCAGCATTCAGCCCAGAGTCACCGGCCAGTCACTACACACTGCACTTCCAGAAATGAAAATCAAACACATGCTCTGGACCCCTACCCAGGGAAACAAACAATGCCTCCGAGGAACACCACAACTTCTGCGTCTCCTGCGGAAGATCACACACACCTCCACCCTTGAGATATCATACAAACCACACCAGGAGCCAAGTATACCCACTTGACATTGGATCGCACTCCTCCAACACCTCATGCCAGCCTACCAGACTCCTGCCTCTACCATGTACCACCTCCAGTCACGAGGACATGATTTCTTCAGCAGCGACGGTGGCGAAATACAAGATGTACCAAGGGGAGACCACATAGAGGTACGAGAAAAGAATGAGCGATCGGGACAAGACAGACATACGTCCCCAACCACCACGCACCCCCTTAATGGAATCCAATAGAGGTACATCACCCTGCCGCATTACTCTTCACCTGGACCAGCGCTCACCAGAACTGGGGTAGGATCTGTGTGCCAGCAGACTCCCCAAGTAGGACTGCGATGACACCCACCATGCTCATCAGGGAAAGGACACCCATTGTGCTCCTTTCACCTGCTGCCCTCTGTAGGACCACAATGATGCCCACCATGCTCGTTGGGGAAAGAACGCCTACCATGCTTCTTTCACCTACAGCCACCAGCAGGACCGTGACGACACCCATCGTGCTTCCCTCACCTGCAGCCCCTGCCAGGAGCAGGACCGCGGTGATGCCCACCTTGCTCACTGGGGAGAGGAAGTCCACAATGCTCCTCTCACCTGCAGTCCCAGGGTCTAGCAGAACTGCGGTGGCACCCACCATGCCCACCAGGGAGGGAACGCCCACCGTGCCCCTCTCACCTGCAGCCCCAGGGTCTAGCAGAACTGCCGCAGCACCCAATGTCCCCATCAGGGATGCCCCACACACCATGCGGGCATCATCTGCTGAACCTTCGGCACTTATAGAGGGCCACGACCCTTGCTCACCTCACTCGTCCAGAGGACGAGCAGGTTGCGCCCCTTGCTCGCCTTACTCCTCCATGCAGGGGCTGTGCAGGCTCCCCCACACTGTTGCTATGGGAAGGGGTCTGGAGTGGCCCTATGGTGAGTCCTGGGGTGCACTCAATCCAGCCAGCGCCCCTAAGTCACCAGTCACTGTCAGACTTCCAAAGGAAGAGAGACTGCAGGCAGCCCCTGTCGGACTCCCGACGAAGATGAGACTGCAGGCACCGGACGCAGAGGGACGCCCCCAGAACTTCCGGCCGAGACCTCCCTAGACAAGCCAGTGTACCGTCCTCCCTCAAGGGCCGGTGTATCATTAAGTCGTGAGGAACGTGAAAACCTGAGGACGAGGGCACCAGGCACACCCCCAAAATTCTCTTCTCGGCTAATTTTCACCATTCATAGGTGTATTCATCGCCATAAAACCTACATCATCGTCTTTGTCAATGTTTTTTCCAGCTGATAAGCATGAAAAAAAAGGGGGGAAAATCAAATACTAGCACCTTAAGGTGAGGAAAATATATACTCATGCACAGTTAAATGAATTCCCAACGTCACAGCTCGAAAGTTTTCTCGGACACCCTATAATGTCAGGACACATATCGATAGAGAATTTTATCAGCTTTCTAATGAGACCAATCTCATTGTTGTTTGACGAGTAGTTGCAGAGAAAATAAGAAAAAGGCAAGAGACATATTCAAAATCTTTTCAAATTTAGAATGTCTCTTGCTTTTTTCTTATTTTCTCTGCAACTACTCGTCATACAACAATGAGATTGGTCTCATTAGAAAGCTGATAAAATTCTCTATCGATATATGTCCTAACATCAAAGGGTGTCCGAGAAAACTTTCGAGTTGTGACGTTGGGAATTCATTTAACTATGCGTGAGTATATATTTTCCTCACCTTAAGGTGCTACTATTTGATTTCCACCCCTTTTTTTCATGCTTATCAGCTGGAAAAAACATCGACAAAGATGATGATGTAGGTTTTATGGCGATTAATACACTTATGAATGGTGAAAATTAGCCGAGAAGGGAATTTTGGGGTGTGCCTGGTGCCCTCGTCCTCAGGTTTCACGGTCCTCACGGTTTAATGATACACCGGCGCAAAGAAGCACCCCTATCCGACCTGTTCGGCCCCAACCCCGAAGGCCGACACAGACGGAGGCCCCCTCCAGTGAAAGGCCTCTCTCTACACTACCCTGCAGCCCTTACCAGACGATCATGACTGAGGTAGTGGTCCCACGAACCTTCAGGGACCCCACACCTGACGAGACACCTCTGGACGCCACCTGCAGTTATCTTACCAGCCCACTAGTCCCAGACTCAGACCCTTATACTTCATATAGTGTGTATACTCTATCATATTGTGGTGTATCAAGGCACTGTATTCTTTGTAATATACGTTTAAGACTGGTTAGCCTGTTTTAAGCCCTGTTCCCTGGTTGCATGCTCTGTACCCGGTCTTAGAAAGAACTCAATACCAGACTAAGCAAGTTGATCTCTGAGTACGTGGCATAATACAAATACAATACTTCCGTCATTCATTTGAACTGAATATTGTTATATTGTGTACTTCACTGTTGCCCTGCGATTATTAAAGTTACTGACTCTTGTATGCAGTATGCCTTATATATCCATTTACATCTTTCAGTGCATACTATAGCTAATCATTATTATAGGGCGTGATTTTATGCCCACTGATTGTATTTAAATAAAAAAAATGTTTCGTTGAGGGAGGTGTGTGGAAAAATTCACCACCTTATTTTGTTATTTTTTTATAACCACTGACTGTATATCATTTTACCTACTAAAAGAGGTGTGTGGCACTGGCAAGATCCACCACCTTCTTTCGTTTTATAAGTACTGTACTTTAACTTTCAGCAGTAAATAATATCAAATTAGTTTCAACGGAGCTGAGGATAAATATCCACATCCAATATCTTGGCAGGAAATAGGACATCGCTCTATTTATATATACTATTCATCTTTAATAGAGGACTTCGTACGTAGGGGCACGCAGGGACTTTACATATCTTTAGGTATATTTGGACCAAAAATGAATTTTGGCATTTTTGGGGTTGGCAACACTGGTGTTGTTTACATTTGGTGTTGGGGAAAGGCGCGTTGTGTTTAGTTTGCAAATTCCTCAAGTGACCCATCTGAAACTAAGAATTCTAATTTTGCAGGTGCTGTACCAGTTTCCACTTCGTACACCATTCTTTATATGCATTTTTATGTACCAGATAACTGTTCGAACCACCTTCATCCTACCGTAGTCACAAAGTTGGTGCCTTCCCTTCATACAAATTTACATTATGGTGTTTGGAGTTAAGCCGGTGTGTGTTAAGTGTAAGGCTACGGAGTCTAATTTATGGCATAAAGATGAAAATGACCAAGTATTGTGTGTGGATTGCCAAGTAAAAGCTAATGGATCACACAAAACTCCAGCCCTCAGGCAGCAGAAAGAGAGGGAGGAGGATGAACAAGACTGCAAAAGAGAGGAGGACAAAATAGAAACTGATGACCACAAAGATGCAGATTCAAGTAATGGAAATGGCAAAGATGACGATCAGGATGGAGAGAAGGATCGAGATATGGGCAGAGGCTCAGATAAGAGGGAGACTAAGAGAAAAACTCGGAAGGGAAGACAAGGAGGGAAAGGCAGTGTACCAAAAGGGAAAGGAAGAAGATACATATTCAAGAAAAGTGTGAGTAACATTTGCTACTATTGCAGAATTTCCTTAAATAAGTTGGATAATTTTTTTAATGTCCAAACCTACTCACATAATTCATAGTAAGCAGATTTTTATACCATGCTTATAGCATCATATGGTTTTCTGGTGCTTTTTGGTGTTGTTCATTCTACTATGGCTCTCATTTCTGTTGCACATTACCTCTTTCTGAGTTATGGAAACATACAGAAGAAACCTGGAAGAGGCTAATGAGCTTGTGACTCTAGCTCAAGATCACACATACTGGATTGTACAGTTGTGTGCTCATTGTGATCAAGGTGTTTATGCTCAGTAAACTCATGACACTCAAACTTTGGTCAGTTTTCAGTAGTTCACATAACTGTTTTAAAATAAAAAATATAATTTCTGGTCAATTTTAGCGTGATTTGAGTGAATATAAACTTCATTTTTGTCGGAAATCACTCGTTTTGGAGATCTGGCCTACCGAGGCAAAATACTGTACAGTAACCTCTCAACTAATGCAAGTTTAAATAGCACATTTTCGTTTTAACGTGAGCAAATATTTAAGGAGATATGTTTAACTAACAAGGGTTTCTCAGTTTAACGCAACTTTACACGTACGTGATGTTTTCAGATTAGCCGCGCACGCCTTGGACAGTCCTGAGCTGATAGACCATCTCGGGTACGGTTTAATTTATTCAGTTGAAAAAAAAATATATATATATATTGTATCTGTTTCATTATGGTAAATTAAGTCTTATATTAGGACAGCAGAACAAGGGGGGACAGCAGAGCGAGGAGGGGGAGCGGCGAGAGGTGGGGGAGCAAGGTGAGGAGGGACTACAGCAGATGACGAGTGATGCGTAGATGAAGTGATGCCGTGTGTTGTTATTGTTTGTGACCTACTTACTGTAATGAAAATGTTGCTTTTACTCTATTGTTTCTATGACCTACTATTGCATTAACTCAAGGCATCCCGTCGATGTATGGGTACGTCGCAACATTTTCATAGCTAGACCCGTCGACGCACCAGTACATCGTGCAATTGTAAGTTCATACTGTAATTTGCACAATTTTCAATTTTCTCGCATGATTTTTGGTACGTAGACACGGGACACCTTCCTCTACAAGATGCCAGTCAGGGACAATGCCTTACCCTGCATGACCTCCCACCCCCCGCACGCCATTGTCTCGGCAAATCACCTGTTACCAGTGACCTGGCCAATAAAAACATTCAGGGCCAGAATGATTCCCCAATCGATGACAATATGGAGGACAAGGTTTACGTAGCATTAGAGGAAGAAACAGTCAGAAATGATGATCAGGTAATGTTGCCAAAAAAAGTCATGTATGTTGATGTGTTAGTGAGTGAAACAATGCTTATATTGCCTATATTACTGTTTGAAAACCAATATACTCTCGTACTACATATAAATTCGTACCAAATAAATAAATAAATACCGTTTATGAGTGGTGTGGAATAGTTACGCTCCCACAGAACTCATTTTCTTTGGAGCCAGCCTGATAGAAAACCCAGTAAGGTAAGGAGTACTGCTACCTGTATCGAGTATTTTAAACCTCAGGTGAGCGATTTCTCTATGAATTTTCGATGTTTCTCACCAAAAGCGGAAGTTTGGGCCAAAAATTATTTTCCAAAATTGGTCAGGATTGGGTGGAGTCAGTGGTGGAAAATTGGTTGGGACGGGACGGGTTTGTAACGTTGAGGAACTTTCACAATGCCGTGAAAGAAGCAAAATTGAAAGAAAATCCACGTAAAAAACGAAAACAGTACTGTATGTATTTGGGAAGAATTAGAGGCTTCACCAAACCCTGTTTCAGAGGTCTGCCACCAGGTGGTCTAGCGTCACCCAGCCTCGATTAAATATTTTTGTGGGGTTTTAAAGACCTGTGAAATTGTACGTAATACTAAGTTTATAATGATATTGCTATTTATAAGAATCTTTTTTCCTATTCGATCCAGCGCATATTTATATACCTGTAAAGAAAAAATAACCAGGCTCTCAGAGAATCTTAGCTTGGGGACTAAAATAGTGTGCTGTCTAATTACATATACTGTATTTAAATAAATCGTGTGCAGTTAGTAAAAGATTACCTTCAGGACTTCTGATGTGTGTATTTTTAGCATGCTTTAACTCGCCCCATCCCAATGTTTTTGGACCTTTTTTTTTTTTTTTTTTTTTTTTTTTTTTTTTTGCTCAAACATCCGCTTTTGGTGAGAAACATCGAAAATTCATAGAGAAATCGCTCACCTGAGGTTTAAAATACCCGATTTAGGTACGAGTACTTCCTTACCTGATTGGGTTTTCTAACAGGCTGGCACCAAAGAAAACGAGTTCTATGGGAGGGTGACTATTTTATCCACTCATAAACAGTATTTATTTACTTTGTACGAATATATATGTAGTACAAGAGTATATTGGTTTTCAAACAGTAATATAGGCATTATAAGCATTGTTTCACTCACTAACTCATCACCATTCATGACCTTTTTTTTCCCACATTACCTGATCATCATTTCTGACTGTTTCTTCCTCTGATGCTACGTATCACTCTGGCCCTGAATGTCTTTATTGGCCAGGTCACTGGTAACAGGTGAATTGCCAAGACAATGCCGTGCAGGGGGGGGGGAGAGGTTATGCGGTGTAAGGCATTGTTCCTGCTTGGCATCTTGTAGAGGAATAGAGGAAGGTGTCCTGTGTATACGTGCCAAAAATCACTCGCAAAAATTGAAAATTGTGCAAATTAGGGACCTTGCAATGTTGCCGCGTTAATTCACGTCGCCGGGACGGCGCGGGTTAAAGAAGTAAGCTGTTCCACTGAAAATAATGTACTGAACGATTGCTTTGTTGGTGAATCAGCCATATTAATCCAAACAAACGGCAGTGCGGTACGACACTATAATCATAACAAAGTACGAGGAGTTGAAGTGTAAACTTACTAAACTATGCAATGGAGCCAGGGAAACATTTAAAAGCATTATTTATGTTAGACTTTAGTTATTAAGATGATCAAGACGTCCAACAGGTCCGTATTGTTATGAAAAGTCATACGTTATGGTAGGCAGGGCAGCATATCAAAAGGTGCTGCCGAACCTGCGGCTGCATATCTACTTTCTTTTGTGGATACTAACGAATGACAAATATGTTAATCACTGTTATACTGTTTCATGAATGGTTCTAGTAAAATTTCCTAGGTTTCGTCTCTGTGTTATTTTTACAGAGATGAGTAAACTGACGAAAGCTGAGTTTACAAAATGACACCTATAATACATTATATATAATCAAAAGGCTCCCATATTGTAATTTCTTTGTAGCATATCATGCCAACTGAGTAATTTCATGAGTAAAATCTGTTTTGGGGTATTTTACTTTGTGTTAAAATTAAAAAGAAAATATGCACTGGCTACTTTTTCAGTGCCTACCCTGCATCAGAGCTGGGGGACGGAGGCGAACCTAGTGGCAGATTTCTGAAACAGGATCTGGTGAATTGTCTAATTAAACAACGCTTCGGCCCAACTAGGGCTCAGATGTCGTTTACTTCTCCCCAAATATACTGTTTTTGTTTTTTACATGAATTTTCTTTCAAATTAATATTGTTGCTTTTAAGTTAGTTTAGAGTAGCATACTGTAACTTCCCAAATGGGTAGACTTTTCCAGAGTCCTGGAACATAACCCAATATTACAATTGTTTCTTATGGGAAAATTATGTTTAAATAATGTGTTTCTAGATAACGCGACCACTCCAGGAACATAACCCTCACATTATTTGAGAAGTTACTGAATACCTATTTTTGGGTAGTTAAGGAAGCGGCCATGTCCCCCACAGAAGTGTTTACCGATTATCTTACCGACTGGCTACATTGTTTACCACCCAACACTCCAACTAGACGCATCGGTGTATGTCGTGTCAAAACAACGGGAAACCTACAAATTTAACCAAAACTAGCCTCACTTGCATTAGACAGCCATCTTTTACATTTAAAAAATGCATATTAAGAATTGTAGTGTCTGGCCTTTTGAAGAGTCCCCTGCACACAGATTCATCAGAGATACCATTCACAATCTTGAAAGTTTCAGTCATATTGCCTCTTGATCTATAAGCATAACCTTAGGAATTTGGGGGGGGGGGATTTTTTTTTTTTTTTTTTTTAATTAGCCATTTATTTTTCTCTGGATTCATGTTTTCTTCTGAGGTGTTTTCATGTGCTTTGAATGTTTTTAATGTTCATTTCCATGGGAAATACCCTATTTTGCCATTCTCTTTCCCCCCTTCCTCCACCATTCATTCATTCATTCATTGCCAGACGCCATGTATCCCAAACGGGATGGTCAAGGGCATAGAGTTAACTGTTTTACAGGGAGGGGCACTAATCCTTCACCAACCCCACTTGACACGTAGGGAGAACGTTTTGCCAACAGCATCTGGTGTTCCCAGGCGGTCACCCATCCAAGTACTGTACTAACCAGACCCAACGTTGCCAACGGCCATACCACGTTGAGTACACCGCTTCCCGTCTGATCAGCGAAGTTAAGCCTTCACCATTATAATAGCAAAATAAGCCTTATCCAACAAAAATTGAGGGATGTGAGAAGAGAGGAAGAAATCAGTAGGATGGAAGTTGTGGAAGCAATGATGAAAGTCAAAATGGGGAAACCCCCAGGATGGAGTGTGTGGTGAAATGCTGAAGCATGAGAGAGATAGTAGTAGAATGGATGCAGAAGATGTGCAGATTGGCCTGGGAGGAAGGTAGAATCCCAAAGGATTGGAAAAGGGGAAAAAGAAGTGTGTGGTACTAATCATAGGGGCATTTTTCTTAGTGTAATAGGAAATGTATATGGTAGGATACATATTGACATGGTTAGCGAGATAACAGAGGAATTAGTTGGAGAAGAACAGGGAGGTTTTAGGAAGGGAAGAGGTTGTGTAGATCAGATATTCATTCCTAGATTTTTAGTGAAAAAGTTACTAGAGAAGGGAAAGAAGTTGTATGTGTCACTCATGGATTTGGAGAAAGCATATGACAGGGTGGATAGACAAGGATTGTGGAAAGTATATGGAATGTATGGAGTAAATGGGAAGTTGTTGAATGCCTTGAATAGTGTGTATGAGGATGCTAAGGCTGCAGTGTGTGTGGATTGTGAACTGAGTGAATTTTTCTATTTTAAGGGTGGATTGAAACAGAGTTTTGTCATTTCTCCTTGGTTGTTCAGTCTGTATATGGATGGGGTTACCAGTATAAAAGAGATACAAGGTAGGGCAGTGGATGTTAGAGCAGAGAGAGGGCAGTGTTTGGAAACTCCCTGTACTTTTGTTCACAGATACAGTGTTGTTCAGTGAAGACGTAGGGGAGCTGCAAGGCATGGTAGACGAGTTTGGGAGAGTGTGTAAGAAACGGAATCTACAGGTGAATGTAGGGAAGAGTAAAGTTATGGTCTTCAAGAGAAATGAAGCCAGTGAATGTACAGTGAGGTTGGATGAGGAGGAAATGAAAATGTGAGTGAGTTTGAGTACTTGGGTAGTGTGATGAGTCAGAAAGGAAGTTTAGATGTTGAAGTGCTTGAAAGGGTACAACAAGGAAGGAAGGTTGCTGGTTCCTTGAAAGCAGTGATAAGGAACAGGTAGGTGAGCATGGAAGTGAAAAAGTTACTACATGACAGTACTGTGATACCCACTCTAACGTATGGAAGTGAAGCTTGGACCATGTTGGAAGGACAGAAGTTAAGAGTGAGAGCAGTGGAAATGAGTTATTTGAGAGGAGCCTGTGGAGTCACATGGAGAGACAGACCAACAAATGAGGAAGTGAAGGAGCATTGTGGTGTGGATGTGGATGTGACAGGAAGTGTTAGGAGAAATGCATTGAGGTGGTTTGGCCATATGGAGAGGATGGAGAGTGAGAGACTGACAAGGAGAGTGTATGTGAGTGAGGTTGAGAAGGGGAGAGGGAGGGGGAGGCCAAGGATGAGATGGAGGGATGGGGTGGGGAGGTATATACTCGTATATGAGAGAGGGGTGTGTGAGCTGGGAGCAGGGCATTGAAATGGTGGGAGACAGGGCAACATGGAGGTGATTTGTTTGTGGCTACCCCTTATGGGATGAAGGCATCTGGCAGTTGTTAGATAGTGTGGTATTACATTTATTAAGGAATAAGGAAGCATTTGGTAACACTACGGTGGAGTGTGGCAACACTGTAACGGAATGTTTAGGTTTGAGCGGCATCACAGTAAAGGGCACACGCGGCCAGTTGTCTCCCAGCTTTTTGTTTATATGTTTATATTTAAGCTTACAAACAACACAACATGGTGCCAGGAGTTTTGACTGCAGCTTGGACCAGTGACTGATGCCATAAATTGGACTGACAGGTTCGGAGAGCAGCTAAAAGTATACGTGGAATAGTGACCAGCCTAGAGCTCCTTTCAGTTTCGCCAAGTCACCATGCCACAAGCATTCATCAAGCCACCCAATCCCCTGGAATTCTACTGAGGCAATCCTGCTCACTTCTGGGAGAAATGGAAGCAGAAATTTGAAATATATCTGCAAGCAACAGGGTCTAACAATAAGCCAGGTGAGCAGAAAATTGGCCTCCTCCTGAATCATATTGGTGATCAAGGTGTAGACGTTCATGCCAACTTTGTGTTCCTGTCAAACGAAGACAAGGTGAAATATGAGGCAGTTATTAAGAAGTATGATAAATATATTACCAAGAGAGACTCACAATTGATGTTGAGAGAAAAATTTTGGTTGCATTTAAAAAGAGACCCTGAGCAAAATTTTGTTTCTTGGCTAGATATAGTTCGAGAGCTAACTAATGAGTGCAAATTTCCTTCTGCCTTTCTTGAGTAAGCAATAAGGGATAAAATCACCTTTTCTTGCATAGATGACCAGTCTAAACTCAAACTATACGATGAAGGTGCTTCTCATTCATTACAAAAAGCTATCCAGATACTGTCTCTAAGGGAAGCCACAAGAAGAGAACTATAAGAGTCAAAGATAGCTGAAATTAAGTTTGTGCAACGCTGCCAGCTTCACACAGGTACAGGCCCGGACAGGACAGTGAAGGAGCCTACACAGGAGAGACCACCAGTACAGCAGGGAAGGAGATGCTACTACTGTAACCTAAGTCATACATTTGGTAAGAAAAATTGCCCTGCTGTGAACAAGAATTCCAAGAAGAGCAACAGTTCTTCAGGAAAATGCCAAGTTTATAGGAGGAGTGACACTGGCTGGTTCTGTTCAGACTACTGCATCTGTACAAAAGGTGGGGAGAGACTTAGGTTGGTTTATTAAACTACGAGCTGCAAATGAAAGAGAAGAAGTAGTGTGGTGTATTGATACAGGGACACAGATATCAGTAATGCCTGAAAATGTTTACAAAATTCCTTTGGTATTTCAATAAAGTCTGATAAAGAACTTGTTGAAGTTGGAGATACGTGGTTAGAGACTGTTGGATGTGTTGACCTACAATTAACTCATGATCAAAATGTACTCGTAATTCAGGAAAGAGTGTATGTGGTGAGAGGAGCAACAAAACTACTGCTTGGAGTCCCAGCAATACAAAAACTGGGCCTTTTGCATGAAATTCCAGGCATCTATAGTATTTGGGTTGTTAGCTATGACAAGGTAACCCTGCATACTAAGGATGATATAACTCAGTCTTACCCAAAGCTTTCAATGGTCTGGGAAAGTTAAAAGGAGAATACTCAATAGCCTTGAAAGAAAATGCAGGCCCATTTTGTCTCAGTGCCCCTGGGAGAGTTCCCTTGCCTTTACTCAAAAAAGTAGAGACAGGGTTAGAGAGGCTGGTCAATTCAGATGATATTGAACCTGTTGATGAACCTACCGACTGGTGTGCTCCCATCGTAGTTGTGCCAAAGCCTTCTGGTGATATACGCCTGTGTGTAGATCTGACCATATTAAACCAAGCTGTGAAAAGGGAAATTTACACAATGCCTACAGTAGAGAGCACACTTGGATCAATTGCAGGTGGTGTAATGTATTCCAAAATTGATGCTAATTCAGGATTTCATCAGATAATGTTGGATCCAAAGAGCTGTAAATTGACAACTTTTATCACTCCATTCGGGAGACACATGTTCAAGAGACTCCCTTATGGAATTACATCTGCTGAATACTATCAGAAATGCATGAAACAGTTGACTAGGTTGGATGAAGTTACATGCCACATGGATGACATTCTGATAATGGCGCGGAGCGAAGCTGAACATAATGAGCGTCTGAAAACTGTGCATAAGAGGCTACAAGAAGAAGGTATGACACTGAACCGGGATAAATGTGTATTCTTTGCTTCAAAGGTTTATTTGGGTCAGATAATTGATGGTGGAAAAATTCAAAAGGACCCAATGAAAGTCAAAGCAATTGTAGAGTATCCTGAACCTTAAGACACAACAGGGCTAAGGCAGTACATAGGACTGGCCGACCAGCTCATGAAGTTTTCTCCAAATCTAGCTGAGTGGCCTAAACCATTACGGGATTTGCTGAAGAAGAACACAGTCTGGTGCTGGGGGTCGGCACAGATGATCGCCTTTCAGGAAGTCAAAGAAGATCTTGCTTCAGATTGAGTGTTAGCCATGTACAGCACAGAGAAAGAAACCATTGTGTGTGCTGATGCTAGTAGTTATGGTTTAGGAGCAGCCCTTTTGTAGAAACAGTCATCAGGAGAGGAACACCCTGTTGCATATGTAAGTCGATCCATTACCGAATGTAGGTATGCACAAATTGAGAAAGAGGCCCTGGCAATTACATGGGCTATGGAACATTGGAGAGACCTGCTTGTTGGGATGAAGATTAAGATTAAAACAGATCACAAGCCTCTAGTGTCTTTGCTTTCCACAAAACTAATTGATGAATTGCCTATCAGAATTCACTGGTTTAGAATGAGGCTCATGAGGTACCGGTACGACTTCGTAGTTGAGCATGTACCAGGAAGACTAATGTATACTGCAGATGCCCTATCGTGTAGCCCTGTGGATCATCAAGACACCCCTAATGAACTGCAAGTCGATGCAGAGTGCTATGTTATTGAAATACTAGCTACTCTACCTGCATCAGATTTTTGTGTAAGAGAAATTAAAGAAGAACTCAACAAGGATGACACTCTCAGAATGGTGATGCACTATGTCAAACAAGGATGGCTGGTTGAAAAATGCAGACTGTATGGACCTATCAGTAAATATTGGAGCGAAAGAGGGAGCTTAACCGTAGAAAATGGGTTGTTGTTCAGAGGAAGACAACTAGTTATACCAGAGGCGCTGAGGGAAGACATCTTGGGGTACCTTCATGATGCTCACCAAGGTGTAACAAAAACACGTGAAAATGCAGCTGCTTCTGTTTGGTGGCCTGGAATCTCAAAAGATATTGAAATAATGATCAAGACTTGTAACAAATGTGCCAGATACAAGAGAGAAAAAGTTGAACCTATGAAAAGCACACCATTTCCTGAAAGACCATGGTCTAAAGTAGTAGATTTTTTCATTTATAAAGGACGCAATTATGTCCTGGCCGTGGATTACTATTCAAGAGATGTTGAAATATGTTTTACCTCAAGAAATGTTAGCTCGCAGGAAACAATAAGTAAAATGAAAAAGATATTTAGCAGGTATGGTATCTGTGACATTCTGTTCTAGGATAATGGACCACAATTTGTCTCCAAAGAATTCTGCCAGTTTACAGTGCAATGGAAGTTTCAGCATGTAACTTCATCCTCACATTTTCCCCAGTTAAATGGAGAGGTGGAAAGGTTTTTGCAGACAATGAAGACCGTTTTTAACAAATGCGATGATGAATACTTGGCTCTTTTTATGTACAGGAACACCCCGTTACACAGTGGATACTCCTCTGCTCAGCTGAGTATGGGATGCAAGCTAAAGACAAGAGTTCCCTGCCACAATGGAGACCTTCTGCCCTAGTTACCTGACTATCATCATGTGAGGAGGAAAGAAAACGAATATCAAGAGAAAATATCAAATAGCTATAATCACCGTCACAAAGTCACATGTGGAGAACCATTTTGTGTTGGAGACAGAGTGTGGATTCCAGACTTGGGGACAGAAGGGATGATCATACAGTACCATGAAGCACCTCGGTCACTTCTGATTCAAACCACTCAACACACTGTACGACGTAATAGGAGGATGATCAGGAAACTGACTAAGTTCCAGTTCCCTATGCTAGGAACCCTGTGAGACAACCTTTTAGTGTAGTAACCTTTTAGTGTAGTACCAGACCCTACCTCACATCCAGCACCTACTGGAAATCACTCAGCCAAGTCTGCTGCTGATACAACTCGGCTGGAACTAAACCAAGAAATTATGGAGAGTGACAGTGGAATGCTTGATGGAAGTACAGCTGAAATTCCCAAATCACCTCCAATGCAAGCAAAGCAATCAAGAAAACAAGTAGGAGCACCTCAGATTCTTAAACCACCTCCGGTGCAAACTAG
The DNA here is from genome assembly GCF_032717465.1 of Coenobita brevimanus. Lineage (NCBI taxonomy): Eukaryota > Metazoa > Arthropoda > Malacostraca > Decapoda > Coenobitidae > Coenobita > Coenobita brevimanus. The sequence continues at coordinate 64,633,417 of NC_136976.1, forward strand.
GCAGTTGAGAAGAGAAATAAGAGCCCCCCATAGATATATTGAGGAATGAGTGGTAGGTGGTGACGACTATCATCCACTTACTTGATGTAGTGCTGCCTACTTCTTCCTTAGCATTTATCATTCTTTTTCTGTGCCTTCCCTCCTCTTTTCCTATTTCTCCCATCTTTCCTGTCATTTAAGAAAAAAAAAAAAAGGCAGATGTGATGTTACATTTATTAACGAATAAGGAAGAAGTTGGTAACACTACAGTGGAGTGTGGCAACACTGTAACGGAATGTTTAGGTTTGAGCAGCATCACAATAAAGGGCTCACGTGGCCAGTTGTCTCCCAGCTTTTCATTTATATTTAAGCCTACAAACAACACAACAGATAGATAGATAGTAATCATTCAGAGCACATGAAAAATCGTCAGATAAACCCTTTACCTAACAGGGTGAGTTCCCCCCCCAGGACTGCTTCATGTCATTGATCATTCAGAATGCCTCCAAGCCCATTGAAAGCTGCTCAAACCTTCCTTGTACCATACCATACTTACCATCTCGGGCCAGTTCAGGATGGGCATAAACCCCATTTATGAAGGAAATGCCATAGAGAGGAACCCTCCTAATTTAATGAGAAGATCATAGAACACTTGAAAATACTATGAGGCCATGGTGAGTTGAAGTTGTTTTTCCATCCATCCATCCATCGTCCAATCCTACATTGCCCCACGAGGAGCGTAGGAGCCCAGGGCTAGGCAGTTGGTACCGACATTTAAGATGAGAGTGCTATCTATCTGTCTGATCTATGGTATCTATCTATAGCCGACACCAGAATCCTATAAGGGGTGGCTGTTTGACTTTGAGTTACCTTTAATTATGGTAATTGTTTTATGGGGAGGGACACAAACCCTCTGCCAACCCACTTGTTGACACGTAGGAAATCACATATAGGCTGGTTATATGGTTACCACCCAGTGTTGCAAATGGTTTCCTGGCTTCCAGGACTTGTCACTCAATGTAAAGCCACCTCAGAAGGAAAGAAAAGTAATAAAAAGTGACTGGAAAGATGGGATAAATAGGAAGGGAGGAGGGCAGACACAGAAAAAGAACAGCTACAGTATTAAAGGTGAAGGAAGAAGTACGGTAGGCAGCACGTACAGGTATGGTACATCAAGCGAGTGGATGATGGTCGCCACCCCCTTACCATAAACCATTACATTACCTCTTGTTATAAAGGGTAAAATTGGAGGACCACTACACAGATTCAAGCTTTTCTCTTCCTTTGTCATGTTCTTAAGGAAAATGATTATAGTACAGTATAACATACAACACAGTTGATACAGTAGTTAATTTTAGAAAAAAAAAATGAAGATGATAGAAAAAAAATTTACCTACTTCATGATGTTTAATAAAACAGTTGATACAGTAGTTAATTTTAGAAAAAAAAATTGAAGATGATAGAAAAAAAATGTACCTACTTCATGATGTTTAATAGAATACAATAACTTTATAGCCTATTTTTTTCTATAGCTTGCAGATTTTCAGTATTTTCTGTTTTAACTTCTACAGGCCACCAAAGCTCCTCTTGCTGTAGCTACTCCAGTCACATCAGAGTACCTTTTCTATAAGGTGAGACTTTTATTATTGTACTGTAATAGCTCCAATTATGGTCATGTGATATATTTTATTGGTAGTATTTAACACTCAGTCAGAGCTGTAAAGTATTATGTGTATCAGTACTTGTGTACATTATAGTTAGATAATTCTTTGGTATTATTCCTCACAGCTGCTTGATAAATTTATGCTTTACAGTATAACACCCTGTTATAGGTATAAAATGTTTGTCTGTTTATGGTATGCAGGTGTATCCCAGTTTAACAAAGCAGTTGGTTAGGTAAAAACCCATCATTAGGCAGGGTATAGTACATCGGGGTAGATTTAACATGTAAAGCAATGGGATGCGTTTTTCAGCCTTGGGTTCCCCCCCCCCAACCAAGTCCAAAACCCTCCCAAATGAGCCCAAAAACAAGTTTAAGTACAATCTGAATGGCCTAACAGCTGTAAAAGAAGCTAACCTATGCCTAATACCTGTAAATAACTCACTAAAACCAACAAATAAAATCTGAATATCGTCAAATATAAGTCTGGAAAAAGTCAACCTTAGCAAACTGTACCTCATAGTAACAATGTTGACCCCACCGATGGCTAAAACACATTAATCTAAGTCTAAAAGCAGTTTATAAATCAACCTAAAGACACAATTTTAGACTAAAATATTATCAAAATTGGTAAAAAAAAATCAAAACCCATTGTTAAACGGGGGTTTGGCCATTGTTACGCAGGGTATGGTGGTATTTCTACCCCCACTGTTAAGCTGGGTGTCACATCTAGGGGTATCGTATATCAAGGTATACCTGTATCTATCTACAGCCAGATGCCATAATCCCATAAGGGATGGCCATTTGACTTTGAGTTGTTTGATGGGGAGGGGCACTAATGCTTCATCAACCCAGTTGTTGACATGTAGGAAATTTGTATGTGTTTGGTTTATGGTTACCACCCAACGTTGTAAATGGTTTCCTTGCTTACAGGAAACCATTAGGCTTGTCACTCATTGTAAAGCTGCCTGAGAAGGAAAGAATAATAATAAAAAGTTACAGGAAAGATGGGAGAAAGAGGAAAAGAGGAGGGCAGACACAGAGAAAGAGTGATTAAGGTGAAGGAAGAAGTAGGCAGGATTACTTCTTGTCTTGGCACTACTCGGCATACATTATTCTGCGTAGCTAATGGATGAATTAAAATGATATCCGGCAGAAAGCATAAAATCTTTAACACAACCCGGCATGAAAGACTTTCTACTGGCTAAAAGTACATTATTATCCTCCATGAGACAGTTGTTGTCATCAAACATCCAGCCACAATCACAAAAAAAGAAAATAAAGAAATAAAATACACAAAAAGAATGGGGTTATACTGTACATGTACAGTAATTCGAAAGGGGTGGAGTGTTGAGGGAGGGAGGGAGGATTGACGGTTGGTGGGCCTAGCAGCTTAAGCCCCTGTCACACATAGGTGACTCAAGGGCCAACTGCAACGCAACTCAAGGTTGTGTCGTAGTTGGCTCCCACGCCGCCTGACTGACCCCGAATCTGCCCTGCTCATGACTGCCTAACAACTGTGTCAGGACTGCCTCACGACTGGTTATGACGTCCTCAAGAACATGAAAAGATCACGAGGCGACTGTGAGGCAACGGAGCTACGAGTCTTCAAATTTGAAATTTAACAAATTTTTGTCAGCCATGACTGTGACATGACCGCCCACGAATGCAAGACGACTGCGTGACACGTTTGGGGAATGCACCCCGACCCCCGCACGACACCCCCACGACCGACCCATGGGGCGAGGCATCACACCTGGACCACCAATGACACCCAGCATGGGGTGGGGCATCACTGGACCACCAGTGACACCCAGTGTGGGGCGGGGCATCACACATGGACCACCAGTGACACCCAGCGCATCACCATGGACCTCTCCTGTGTCTAGTCAGTTAATGAGGGACACGCAGTTATAACGTTTTCTTTTTTTTGTCAGCGACGGCATCATGACACGCAACAAACGCATCACGATGCATCCGATTGAGCTAAGACTGCTTCACGACCAATGTATGACATTCCTGACTGCGATCCAATTGTGACACGACTTTTGGCAAGTTATGAGGCCTGATGAGTCGTCCCAGCGGCTCATGAGCGCCCTAAAGAGTTCAGGCTTTGTCTGCGAATCAAGGGACGAACGATGAAAAAATGCATTATGATCCTGAGTCGCGCTGCGGTCGGCCCTTGAGTCGCTTGTGTGTGACGGGGGCTTTGTGGGGTGTTTGGTGGTGGATGGGGAGGGGAGATGCAACGGTTGGGAGTAGAAGAGTTTTGATTGGCTAAGGCAGAGGAGGGAGAATTCTAATGCAGAGTTTTCATTGGCTGACAGCAGGAATGTGGATGTTCTTTTACTCTCCATTGTATTCCTCCACTGCTTTGGTGCTGATATTCAAACAAACCTACAGTACACTGCACACTATGTCTCTTCCAAAACATTATTATTATAAAATGGCAGTGTTGCGATGGGTTTCTCTGCAAAACTTGGCTAGCCTTCTAGTGCTGCTGTGGCTCTCTGACATATCACACAGCGGCCCTCTGCCCCCTCCTCTCCTCTCTGGTAAGTACAACTTACAGTGTTCTGAAGTGTACATTACTGAACTAAACAAGTGACTTTTGGATTCTGCTAAGGTACTGATGAAAGTGTATTGGAAAGAAAAGTCAATTAAATTGTGTTACTAGACAAAAAAGTTGATAAAAATGTGTTCATTTTACTAAGCAAAATAATCATGCCACAGAGGAATCGTTAACAATATATAAAATCATTTAGACAACTAAATGAGTTATTTAAGAGGAGCCTGTGGAGTCACATGGAGAGACAGGCTGACGAATGAGGATATAAAGGAGCGTTGTGGTGTGGATGTGGATGTGATAGGAGGCGTTATGAGGAACACACTGAGGTGGTTTGGCCATGTGGAGAGGATGGAGGATGAAAGACTGACGAAGAGAGTGTATGTGAGTGAGGTGGATGGGGGAAGAGGGAGGGGGAGGCCAAGGATGAGATGGAGGGATGGGGTGGAGAGGTATATGAGAGAGGGGGGTGTGAGTTGGGAGCAGGGTAGTGAATTGGCGGGGGACAGGGCGACTTGGAGGCGATTTGTTTGTGGCCACCCCAAACGGGATTGAGGCGTCTGGCAATAGATAGATAGATAGATAGATAGATTTAGACAACTGTTTCTTTCCAAGTGAAGTTTGTCCTTGCAAGTTGTTACTATGAGACAAAAGTTTTGTTGTATTCTGTGTGGCAGAGTGCTAGAATTTCGATAGAAGAAAGTACAGTATGGTGTACACAGTACAGTGCAGTAGTGAAGCTTACTTCATTTTATTCATGTTTTTTTCTGTTTTTTGATGTTTTAAGTGTTTATTTTGGGTGTTATTATACATTATTCTCCAGTGATGTCTACATCACCACCACCATCAAAATCACAACCACCATCAACATGAAATGTGTTTCTGTACATTAGAGTACAGTGTACTTCACAGTACATACAGTACTGGTATGTCAGTATTAGGAACGCCTTTTAGTTGATTTTCTACAATTTATAGTGTTTGCAATGTGCATTATACAGTACATGTACTGCTGGGTGAAAGAAAACGGATATCTCGGCTGGGGGGACTTTGATATTATCCCCATCGTCAGCATGAAATTACTTATGTACATAAAATTATAGTGCACTGAACCGTATTTAACTATTTTATTTTTAGGAATGTCTGTTAGCTGCTTTTTGACATTTCAAAGGATTTTGTAGGGGTTAGACAGTGGATAAGTGTTATAGGGTTGGGAGGTTAGGGGCCCCTAGGGGGGACATTTGCATAACCTGGCATTTTGACTATATGTCAGGCCTTTAGCTCTATTACATCAGATAATTGGGAGTTTACTGTACACCAAGGGAGTGGATGATGGTTGCCACCTCCTAACACCTCCAGTATGATAATGTATACAGGTAGCTTGGTAATTCTTGATAATGTTATATCACTTATAGCTGTCTGATTAATTGTTCATCAGAAGTTTAGTGTGGGGTTGTTTTACCATATTTTTCATCATCTTATGTCATGCTTTGTTTTACTCCATGAAACTGGAGCCTATCAATTCATCTGTTATCAGAGGTCTGTCAGTAAACTTAGTCTGTACAGTGCCAGAAGTATTGCAATTAAAATCTAAAAATTAATTGTAGCAGCTCAGAATGAAAGTTTCAGACAAGATTAATGATGTAGAGGAAGAAAGGCAGACACGAATACAGTATTTCATGTTGCTAATACACTCGACCCTCGATTTGCCGGACTAAAAGAGGGGAAGTCCAGCCTGAGAATCACAAAAGTCTGGGAATCGCAAAAGTCCGGGGGCCATGGCCCATTCCCCTAAGTTTACCATACTCAGTCCGGCAATCGCCAATATTCAGTACCTGCCCAGGACTTTTACCACACTTTGTCCAGCACTCAGTATTACATGTACGGTACCAACATAAGTTACATACAAAACATGGATTAGTATAATAACAACATATGACTACATAAAAGGAAAAGTAAATACTGTATATTTAACATACTGTACTGTATGTATTTACTGTACTGTATTGTTGAGAGGATGGAGGTGTATGCCATGATCGTACAGTGGTTCCCCGAATAGCTTAAACTATTTGATGTCAGACACAACATCTATAGGTGAATCTGTAGCACCACTGGAGTTGTTTTGAGCAGCTTGGTTCAGGAGGAGGTGGCTTGGCTGTGGCAGAATGGCTCATACCACTGGGGCCTGGTTCAGGAGAAGGCGGCTGGGCAGTGTGTGGTTTAAAAAACTATCACTTGATTACTTTCCAAGGGGTTGGTGGTGCCATCCTGGAGTTATAAACTGCTCAGATAATGCTCAAATGTAAGGCTGCTTTACAGCACGAGACAACAGTAAACAAATATCTGGTACGAACACGACCACCTAGCGGGTGGCCTGGACACTGACCGGGGAACAGAAGGGATCACTGCGCAGGTAGTGTGAAATGTAGCTAAGTTTCAGTATTTTCAGTATTTTGTCCGGGAAATCCAAAATCCGGGAAATAGAGGTCCGCCAAATCAAGGGTCGAGTGTACAATGTTTCCCATCATTGTGTATATTTTCATTTTTTTGTGTTAGAAGCAGTTAAATTGGTGAATGCCATTCAAAATGGAAAATTTCCAGATGGCTTCACTTGCAGTTGAAGCCAACCAGACCTATGATAGGGAGGGTGAGAGTAGGGAATAATTACACATTTATCCACCCCTTTTAATCCCTGGATGGTCAGAGGTTTCCTAAATCCTTATTTACAGTAATTTTTTAGTATCCACAATAATGCATGAGTATGATATGTTTGTGACTGAGCAGGAGTTCATTAAGGTAGGTGTTAACTCTAAGGTGGTCAGAAGCTTCTTAATGCAGAAATCCAGAATTGCAGTATACCCTGTGCCTTTGCTTGGCATACCAAAACTGTCCATTTCAGAGGTTATGTTCCAACGTTTTGATCAGACTTTCCATCACAATCACCCAGTTTTGCCCTTTGGAATGTTGTGGGTCCATTTCTTGTGTTGTCAAGGATATGTGAATGTAGATGTGGTAGACCTTGTATTTACAAGGGACTGATTTGTACTGAACATGTTTTGCACTGGTAAATAAACCCTGACCTGCCTCCATTAAAAGGGGGGGGCAGGGCAGTTTGCACAGGAAAATCTCAGTACGTTAGTCAAGCTCGTGTCTACAGCCGTGACGTTTATTTAACAACACCTCCAGCAGCAAACCCCCAGGCAACAACAATAAAACAGTTTTGGAAGGCATTTAATACAGTAGGATGGTTTAACACGAGATAAGTTCTATAGGAACTCGAGAGTGATCTTGCACTTAATCAAGTATTGTTTCAATAGAATAAATTAGTTTGGGATTTGAGAAAGAGACAAAATACTGTACTGATACATTTATTTACATAACTAGGTCTGTCCAAAAAGAAACCAAACTTTTTAAATAACACGCCAACTAGCCACCATTGCTTGATCGTGATGAGAGTGCTGTGTAGTGGCAACTTTGAGCTTAGTCTAACACTAGCCACATCATGCCACATCATAGTCATCAAGGTACATGTGCTTGAGTGAACATGTGTTTAGTGCACTTGGTAATTTGTTGCAAGTTGAACAATGAAGGATCTTGAGGAACATCATGTTTGTATGAGTTTCTACTTCAAATTGGGAAAAACATTATGAAGACTTTTCATATGTTGCAGCAGGTTCGCAGGGAGAATTGTTTGAGTCATGAACAATGTTACAAATGGTTCCAGCTGTTCAGATCGGGATGAACATCCTCAAAAGACGTCCTTCCATGTGAAGAGATAATGATCACGTTGAGAAAGTGCTTGCTGTGATTGTGAAAATCATTGCCTGACTGTCAGTGAAGTTCCTGAAGAAGAAGGCATCTGTAAAAGTTCGTGCCATATGATTTTGACCGAAAAACTGAAGATGCATCATGCTGCTGCAGAATTTGTGTTGCATCTGCTGAAGGTGAAACATAAAGAGAACCGTGTCGCAGTCAGTCAGGAGCTCTTCGATTGTTTGAGTGCTGATGAAGGTTTTCAGAAAAATATCATGACTGGTGATGAAACATGGGTGTACAGCTATGATGTCAGAACAAAAAGTGAGTTATCACAGTGGGTTGAAACATTGTTACCAAATATAATAAAAAATATGAAGGTGATGTTGATCATCTCTTTATACTGCAAGGGCATCATTAGTCATGAGTTTATTCCATGTGGTCAGACAGTCAGTGAAGAGTTTTACATGGAGAGCTTGAAGCATTTGAGGGAGACATTGTGAAGGAAGAGGCCTGAAGTGTGGACAAACAAAACCTGGATAATGCACCATGAGAGTGCACCTGCTCACACGTCGCTCCTTATGTATGACTTTTGGTGAAGCACGAGACAACTGTCGTCCTCCAGTCACCCTGTTTTCTGGACTTGGCCCCAGCAGACTTTTTTTTTTTCTCTCTCTCTCTCTCAAGTTACAGTCCATCCTGAAAGGTCACCCAGTTCAGATGATAGAAAACTTGATAAGTGCACTAAACATACACTCACCCAAGCTCAAGTACTTTGATGACTAAGTGACATGGCATGATGTGACTAGTGTTGGCCTAAAGCTCAAAGTTGCCACTACATAACGTTCCCGTTGTGATCATGCTACACTAGCTTGTTGGTGTGCTATTTAAAAAGTTTGGTTTCTTTTTGGACAGACCTTGTATAAAAATGTGGGAGTGACTGTTTAAGCACTTCAAAAAGATGAGTTGCTGCATCTCTGTACTGTGTGTTTGGCCTACACTGGTCCTGCAGCATAACAGAGGGTTGGCTAGTGTCCCTGGCCACCCCGTGCTCCTCTCCCCCCCACAAATTCCACTGTCAAAATACAGAGATGCATGTTCACTTCACCTAGAATAAACAGAACATTGTCTTTTTGTTGGATTTTGCTGGAACAAATGGCCGTAATTCAACATGGCCGAAATTATGGGATGTGAAGTGGTCTGTTTACACAATCAGCTGACCACACACACACACACACACACAAAATAGCAAAAATACAAAGGAAAATTACAAACACTGACTCTTGCAGAGAACTAATAGAAGAATGAAATAATCTTCATGAATGGAGCAATAGATAGCAAATGGAATTCATTGTGGACAAATGCCATGTAATTAAGTTTGGTAAAAGTGGAAAAAGACCAGATTGGGATTATTAGGTAGGAAGTTCAACCCTACACGTATCTGAAAAGGAGAAGGACCTAGGATTGATTATCAATAATGGACTCTTTCCAGCTGGCCACATAAATGAGAACATACGAAACAAGCACACACTGCTTGCTAATATGAGAATAGCATTCACATACTGTATATAAATGAAGAGATGCTGAGAAAGATAATGACATCATTCATCAGACCAACCCTGATCTTGACTCCTCATCTCAAAAAATACATAGATTGAAGAAGTACAAATGGCTGCTGCAAGATGGGTACCAAGCTTAAAGGATCTAAGCTCTGAAGAAAGACTAGAAAAACCAAACCTAACGACATTACAAGAGAGAGAAGGAAAAGTGGAGACATGATTGCACTATAAATGCATCTCAGGGAAAGAGAAAATAGAATACATAGATTGAAGAAGTACAAAAGGCTGCTACAAGATGGGTACCAAGCTTAAAGGAACTAAGCTCTGAAGAAAGACCAGAAAAACCGAACCTAACAACATTACAAGAGAGTGAGAAGGAAAAGTGGAGACATAATTACACTATAAATGCATCTCAGGGAAAGAGAAAATAGACAACATTGAGTATATAACCTATGGGGAGGCATCAGCAAGAGGACACTGCATAAAACTGCATAAAAAGAAAGGTGACTAAGACATAGGGAAATTCAGTTTCCCAAATAGGTCAGTTGATCACAAGAATGCACTACCGAATGAAATAGTGTGTGCCAAAACTGTTCATAAATTTAAGGATATGTATGATAAAAATGGTTCAATACATGGGACAGTTTGAGCTTGACTCATTCCTAAAAAGTTTCCTGTACATGAGTAAACCATTTACTATGCTGGGTGGTAACCATATAACCAAATTATGGCGCCTGGTGGTTTAGTGGGTAATTAAGGCGCTCCAATAGGATTAAGCTAGTATGGGTTTATATCCAAGGGATAGTTTTTTTTTTTTTGAATAATGAATGGAGGAAGGAAAAACAAAGGAAAAAAAAAAAGTCCATGTCCCTAAAGGCATCCTCCATTCATAAAATATTTATAACAACTGGATTTGAACTGAATTGGATTAAATGTTTTTGGGAAACAACTCCCAGGAAGTGAATATCAGAGAGTAGTAGTTCTGGGGATAAATGAATTTTGATAAGCAGAGGTTCCGCATTGTGGGGGAGAGAGTGTGAGTTCGTGGGTGCTTCCAACTCCCCGAGTATTTCGCGAGAAAATGTGAAGGGGAGGCACAGTTGAAGCCAGTTCGTCAGAGCACTTATGGTAAAAATATCGACAAAATTATGCTAGAGAAGCAATATCTCTATGTACTGATAATGGAGGAAGGTCCTGCATAATGGCAGGATTATTTATTAATCTAATGGCTTTATTTTGAATTTTGTCCAACTGCCTCAATGCAACCGCTCCACATCCACTCCATTGTGGTGAACAGTATTCGATCTGAGAACACACATGACTTTTTGTATATTGTGGCCATCTGCTTGTCAGTGAAGAACTCATGAACTCTGTACATAAGTCCCAATTTTTTGGAAGCATTTTTAGCAAGGGATTTAACATAAGCTGTCCAGATTAGGTTGGGGTTTAGAGTAACACCTAGGATATCAATTGTAGTGGATATGGGAATTATTGACATCATATAAAATTATGTGAGAGTCTTAGGGATTCTTTTGGTTGGAGAAATTAATGTATTTAGTTTTCTGAGCATTAAAGGAGACCAGATTTGTTTGTCCCCATTGATTAATTTTAGAAAGGTCCTGGTTCAGAGAAATTGCTGTGTTTATTTGGGAATTTATAATATCAAATTGTGTAAAGGAGGTACTAAATGTGAAAGAACTATGAAGGGTCGAGTCATCAGCATAAGAGTGTATTTTGTTGTGAGTGACAGATTGGAGGTCATTAATATGAATGAGAAAGAGGGTTGGCGCCAAAACTGATCCCAGAGGTATGCCAGCATTTATGGAATGAAACTGAGAATAAATTCCATCTACCATGACCCGTATTTTTCTATTATGAAGGTAAGAAGATATAAGAGGAACCAGTGATGCAAGGCCATAGTGTGACATCTTAGACAGTAAGGCCCAGTGCCATACTCTGTCAAATGCTTTTGATATATCAAGTACAGTACTATTGTGTGTGTTTCACTGTGTTGGTCTATTGTTTTGTTAATCTGATGGGTAAGAAGGCAAAGAATGTCTACAGCTGAATGTTCTTGTCTAAATCCATACTGCCAATCATTGATTAATTTATTGATTTCTGGATGCTTGATTATGTGTTTGTTAGTGTCTCAAAAACTTTACCGAGAATGGAAGTTATTGCAATTGGTCTTTAGTTTGATGGATCAGAAGTTGCCCTCTTTTTAGGAACAGGATGGATATTTGCTTCTTTCCAAGAGGCTGGAAAACTTGAGGTACAGATCCATAAGCGGAAAAATTTTGCCAATACAGGAGACAACACTGAGGAGCAATTTTTAAGTACTGTTGAAGGAATTTCATCTGGACCAGTAGCTTTGTCTGCTGAGAGATTTTGTAATACAGCTTGTACGTATCTGGTGTGAATCACGAAAGGAAGTATTTGAGGGGAATCACAATCAAGTATAGGAATATTGTAATTTTCTGTATTTAGGGTTGAGTTTGTTGAAAAAATGTGAACAAGAAGTTTGGCTTTTCCACATGAGTTACTTACTAGATTTCCATTGGGGGACTGTAAAGGTGGAATGGAAGAGGTGGTAGTGAAGTTAGTTTTGAATGAATTAAAGGTTGACCAGAATATTTTGTTATCATTTGGGTTGTTTAGTAGTTTGTTAGCCTGTCTATGTAGAAAGTTTGATTTAGAAAGATTGATAATAGTTTTGGCATGGTTTCTGATATTTCTGTAATAGTTAAAGGCTTCTTTGGTTTTGGTCTTTGTATAAGTGTTATAGGCTATTGTTTTATGTTCTGTTACTCTAGCACAATTGTGGTCAAACCATTTAGGAGAATTACATCTTTTTCTGTAACTATGATGGGGAATGAATGTTTCCATGCTGATTTTAATGAAATCCTGTACGTGACCCAATGTGGAATTTGCGTCTTGGGAGAAAAAGGAGGTCCAAGGAACATCCATGAAAAAATTATGAAGGCCTTCCTAGTCTGCCCTGTCGTAGTGCCATTTAGTCACCACGACTGGTTCAGAGCTGGAGGGTGTGGTAGGTGTTAAACTGGTGGCTTGAATCAGACAATGATCCGAGGATCCGAGGGGGGGCTTCACTTCGACATTATAATTATCTGAATTGGTTGTGAGAAACAAGTCCAATAGGAGTAGACTGTAGCACCAGTCGAGCAGGGCAGTACTCCCGAGGTGGATGGAAAGCTGATGATAGGGAGTGCTGGAGCTCCCGTTTCATCAGCCCTCAGGACTAGTTCCTGACCATCCCCCTTTGCTGAACTTTTTCAGTGTCTCAGTTACACAGAGAGTAGGCCAGCATGCTCTCCAGTACAAATTTCTCTATCTATCTTCACCAAACTACATGCACAGTACACACTACACTTCCTATTCAAAATTAACCAAAAATGGCGTTGATTCACCCAGCCTCGGAGTCCCCAGGGGGGGGGACCATAAATGCCCCGCCATCTGCCCTCTCCCGGTGACGACTGAGGTGCCTGGAACCACTGTCTGACTCTCTTCTTCATTTCTGCAACATTCGCGGCCTTTCATCTAACTTTCGCTCTGTTGAGCACCACCTCTCCTCCTCTAAACCTCACCTTCTTTTTCTAACGGAGACTCAGCTGTCTGAGGCAACTGACAGCAAACCCTTTTCTGTATCCTCCTACTTTCTCTATACTCATTTCAAAGCCAAAGGTGGCTGTTGTGTATACATACGCAACGACTTATCTTGCTCTCGTGTTCCTGAACTTGATTCTTCTGAATTCTCCACTCTCTGGCTTCGGCTTTCCTGTCATTCTCTGACTAAATATATCTGTGCTGTTTACTTATCCCCTAATTCTACTGACTATCAAAATTCTTCGACTATCTTACTTCTACGATGGAACACATTCTGTCCATTTCTCCTTTCTCTGAAATCTCCATTCTCGGAGATTTCAATGTTCACCACCACCTTTGGCTCTCCTCTCCTTTCACGGATCCACCTGGTGAGCAAGCCTACATCTTTTCTATCCTTAATGACCTAGAGCAGCTTGTACAGCACCCTACCCGTATCCCTGACCGCCTTGGAGAGAGCTCCAACATACTTGACCTCTTCCTCACAACCAATCCTTCTGCTTACTCTGTTAATCTTTTCTCTCCGTTGGGCTCCTCCGATCACAACCTTATTACCTTAACCTGTCCTATCGCTCCAGTACGGCCTGCGGACCCTCCAGGGAAACGTCGTCTCTGGCATTTTGGAGCTGCGAACTGGGAGGCTCCTCAGGCAGTACTTCTTTGATTTTCCCTGGAATGATTATTGCTTCCATGGCCGTGAGACATCTGAGTGTGCCTCATGACACGGAGGTTATTCTCTCGGGCATGGAAGCATACATTCTTTCTCATATCCTTTGACTAACGCAAGAAAGCCTTGGTTTAATCACGCTTGTTCTAATGCTGTCCGCAGTCAAGGAGAGGGCCTACAAAAGGTACCGGAGCCAACCCACCCCTGAATCACATAATCTTTACGTTGCTTCTGCCCGGAATCGTGCTAAGTCTGTTCTTCGCTCTACTAAAAATAATTTCATCCATACTAAATGCTCTCAACTCTCCAACTCGAATTCTTCTCGCTCCTTCTGGCACCTTGCCAAAAATCTTTCTAACAACTTTAACTGCCTCATCATCCTTCCCTCCTCTTTTCTACTCTGATGGTTCTGTAGCTATTTCTTCTACTGATAAAGCAGATCTCTTCGCACAGACTTTCTCCTCCAATTCCACCTTAGACGATTCCGGTGCTGTTCCTCCATCACTTCCCCCTCTGACTTCCTCATGGCTGACATTAAAATTTCTTCAGTTGATGTATTTTCTGCCATTACTGGCCTCAGTACTAACAAGGCATATGGGCCTGATGGAGTCCCTCCTGTTGTTCTCAAAAACTGTGCTTCTGTGCTTACACCCTGCCTAGGCAAACTATTTCGCCTTTGTCTGTCAACTTGTACCTTTCCTTCTTGCTGGAAGTTTGCTCTCATTCAGCCAGTCCCAAAGAAGGGTGACCACTCCCCAACCCTCCAACTATCGTCCAATTGCTTTAACGTCCTGTATTTCAAAAGTTTTCGAGTCAATTCTTAATAAAAAAATTTTAAGGCATCTTTCCTATCACAACCTTCTTTCCGATCGTCAGTATGGGTTCATTAGACGCTCCACTGGCGATCTTCTCACCTACCTTTCAGACTCCTGGTCATCCTCCTTTGGGACTTTGGCATAAAGCTTTGCCATTGCACTTGACATCTCAAAGGCTTTCGATCGAGTCTGGCATAAATCTTTAATTTCCAAACTGCCCTCCTACGGTTTCTATCCTTCTATCTGTGCCTTCATCGCTAGCTTCCTTTCTGGTCGTTCTATAGCCGCTGTCGTAGACGGCCATCGTTCTTCTCCTAGATCTATCAACAGTGGTGTTCCTCAGGGCTCTGTCCTATCACCAACTCTCTTCCTTTTATTCATCAATGATCTTCTAAGCTGTACATCTAACCCTATCCACTCATACGCTGATGACTCCACCCTTCATCTTTCCATTCGGTTCCCGCAACGCCCATCTCAACAGTTACTTCAAGAAACAAGGGATGAGGCTATGGCACACCTAATGTCTGACTTGGCTCATATCTCTGACTGGGGTAAAAATAATATGGTTGTCTTTAATGCATCTAAGACTCAGTTCTTACACCTATCAACCCGACAAAAATCTTCCACAGGTATACCTACTAATATTTAATAATATTCAGCTTAATCCTGCATCATCCTTGAACATGCTTGGGGTTTCATTTACTCGGGACTTATTTTGGAAAAATCATATTACATCTCTTGTAAAATCTGCTTCCAAGAGATTGGGTGTGCTAAGCCGACTCCGCTCTTTCTTTACCCCTGCACAATTGTTGACTCTATACAGAGGTTTTATCCGCCCCTGTGTGGAGTACAACTCTCATGTGTGGGGAGGCTCCCACATACAGCTCTTTCTCAATAGGGTGGAGTCAAAGGCTTTTCTGTCCTCATTAACTCTCCTCCTCTTACTGACTCCTTCAACCTCTGTCTCTTCGCCGCACTGTTGCATCTTTATCTCTTTTCTATCGCTACTTTAATGGTCACTGCTCCTCTGAACTGTCTGCTTGCATTCCTCCACCTCTACGACGGGCGCGTAGCACCCGTCTGGCAGCAAACTCTCATCCCTTTTCTGTCCAACTCTCTAATGCAAGAGTTAACCGTTACTCCCAGTCTTTCATTTATGCAACAGGTCAGCTCTGGAACTGTCTCCCTCTGTCTGTATTTCCTCCTGCCTATGATCTCCAGTCTTTCAAACGTAGTGTGTCCAGGCATCTCAAAATGATCGGATCTTGAATTTGGCTCTCTATTGTATTTTGTTTTTCTCTTGGAGGGAACTGTTACTGCGGGCTCATGGCCTTTGGTTCCTTCTTCCTCGCATAAAAAAAAAAAAAAAAAAAAAAAAAAAAAAAGGTGGGGATTGTCTGGTACACGGGTTGGTTGACTGATTAACTGGGTTAGATTAAATGAGTCTGCAAATAGCTCACATTCAAGACCAGAGTCATCAGTTCTGGCTGAATAAATGAGCCATTCAACATTATGGACATTAAAATCACCCAGAATAGTAATTTCTGATGCAGTAGTAATATTGAGGACACTTAGTTGTGAAGACAGAGAGTCAAATAAACTCGGCTCTGGAAGGGCATCAGGGGAATGATAAACACAACAGAAATACTTAACTTTACTAAAAGAATTTAATTTGTATATGGAATAGTCGAAATAAGGACAATTAAATTTAGTAATCTCCTCCAGGGCAATTTCTGATTTAGCAAGGCAACATACGCCTGGACATGTGGAGAGAATGGAGAATGAAAGACTGACTAAGAGGGTGTATGTAGGTGAGGTGGAGGGAGGGAGAGGGAGGAGTAGACCGAGGATGAGGTGGAGGGATGGAGTTGAGAGGTATATGAGGGAGGGGGGGGTGAGTTGGGGGGAGGGGAGTCAAATGGTGGGTGACAGAGTGACTTGGAGGCGTTTTGTCTGCGGCCACCCTTTGCAGGATTAGGGCGTCGGCCTATAGATAGATAGATAGAACATACGCCTCCTTTGGGTCAGAAATTTTGAATCAAGATATAACCAGGAAAATTAAATCTAGCTAAATCAGAGGTGGAGCTTACTCGTGTCTCTGTCAAAAATAGCAAATCAGGGGATTCAAACTGGAGAAAATTTTGAACAGCGTTGATGTTTGAGTGAAGTCCCCTGATATTGCAAAAGAAAATTTTACTGCACTGACGAGCAGATTTAGGGTGCCACAACACTGGAGGTGTCACAGTTGTTTGATGACGACCGGGAGGGCCCTGTGCAGACGACCCAGCCCTGCCGGTGGTGGTCACCCGAGAAACCACCGCATTAATTCCCAGTATAGCAGCAGCCATGGTTCTTTTTATGGGGGGGAGAGCAAGGATGTGTTGTGAAATGTGTATGTTATGTAATGACAAGATTGGTGTTTTATGGAGAGAGGATAGCTGGTTTAAGGCAATGTGAAATAATGTGGATGTATGTGTTGTGTAAAGAGGGCAGCCTGATGCCCTCTGATGTTTGAGGCAGAAAGATGTGTAACCAGCTACCAAGGCCTAGGAGAGAAAATGGAATCCAGGCTATTCCCTGAGTCTCCCGTTACCATGGCAGTAGTACTTCCCTGCGTGGGGCTGCCTACCCCTACTACTAATGCCACTCAGGGGTGTGTGAGGCTGGACACTGTCATCTTAAATGTCAGGACCAACTTGCCTAGTCCTGGGCTCCTACGCTTCTCATGGGGTGACTTAGGATTGGATGATGGATGGATGGATGGAAGAACTATTAGGTAGGTAAGAACACACTGCTCCCTGCCTCATTGCCACCACTCACAATACAATATTTTTTCTTCTGACAAAAAGAGTTATTCATTAAAACAAATGGTCATAAATCAGCACAGCTAAAATGGGGTGTGAAATTGTTTGATTTTACTCAATCAGCTGGACACACACACACACACACACACACACACACACACACACACACACACACACACACACACACACACACACACACACACACACACACAAAGAGGTGGGGATGGAAAATATTATAATAAGAAAAGATCTGAATGAAGAAGAAAGAGAAGTTTTAAAATCATTAAAGGAAGAAGTAAAGGAAAAAAATGATAAGAGGACAGAGGAAGAATGTAATACTTTTTTTTGGAGAGTATTGGATATGAAAGTAAGGAAATGATATTTAAGGAAATAGAAGTGAAGGAAACTAAGGGGGATGGTTGTGAAAGATCAGAAGTTGAGGAAGTGGTACGGACGGAGAGTAGGAGAGAAGAGGGTATTAATAATGTCAAAAATAATTTGAAGGTGATATATACTAATGTTGATGGTTTCATATCGACAAGGATCGAAATTAATGATTTCTTGAGAGAGCATGAACCTGATGTCATGTGCCTTGTAGAGACCAAATTAAGAGAAGATATTGATGTTCATTTGGGAGATGGTAAATACAAACTGTGGAGAAAAGACAGAAAAGAAAAAAAGGGAGGAGGAGTGATGATAGCAGTGAAGAACAACATAAATGTAGATACTGTGGAAATGGGAGAAGGCAGGGCTGAAGTGATATATATGAAATTAGAAACTGGAGAGAATGTTAAGAGAGATATGGCGGTAGTGTATGTTCCCCCAAAGACGAGAGCATGGAAGGATGACGAATACCATGAGATGTTGTCAGATATGGCTAGCTACTTGCAAAAAATAATTGAGAAAAGCAATAATATAATTTTGGTGGGTGACTTTAATTGTAAAGAGGTGAACTGGGAGGAATTGTACTCGGGAGGCGGCGAGGATTCGTGGGGCACTATGTTATTAAATATAATAATGAATAATGTGATGACGCAATGGGTCAAAGAAGAGACACGGTTTCGAGGTGAGGACACACCAGCAAGGTTAGATTTACTGTTCACCAAAGAACCCGATGTAATAGAATCATTGGAATATCTCTGTCCTTTGGGAAAAAGTGATCACGTGGTCATTGAGTTCCAGATGTTAATAGGAAATGTCGAGCCAAGAGACGAGCTTCATAGACAGGGAAGATACAACTTTGGGAAAGCAAATTTTACAGGATTGAGAAACTTTTTTGAAAATGCGGATTGGAGAAAATTCAGAGAAACGAGAGATACAGAGGAAGTGGGATATCTTTCTAGACCTCTATAATTTGGGAGTGGAAAAATTTGTACCAAGAGTAAGAGGGAAAGAAAACAGGAAAAAGGAGTGGTTTAATAGAAGGTGTATGATAGCAAAAAAAGAGAGAGATAAGGCATGGAACAATTGGAGAAAGAGAGGTAACGACAGAACAAAGGAAGAATATAAAAGAACAAGAAATGAATACACAAGAATACGTAGAGAAGAAGAAAGGAATTTTGAAAAGGTATAATTGACAAATGCAAGGATGAACCCAAACTGTTTTATAGATTTGTTAATGGCAAACTGAAACAAAAGGAAGGAATCACCAAGCTGAAAGTAGAAGGAGAGGTCTTTAAGGATGCGGCAATGCAAGCAGAAATAATGAACAAACGTTTCCAGTCAGTTTTCACTAAAGAAAAGGAGCTTGTGGAAGGGGAGGGAGTGATTAGAAATGTTCCGGTGATGAAAGATATAAAAGTGGAGGTACAGGAAGTGTATAAATTACTGGAAACTCAAGATGTAAGGAAAGCCCCAGGACCTGATGGAATTTCTAATTGGGTACTGAAGGAATGCAGAGAACAACTGGCGGATAAAATTCACAGCTTAATTGTATGCTCACTGGAAGAGGGGAAAGTGCCAAAAGAATGGAAGAGGGCAAATGTGGTACCAATTTACAAGGGAGGAAACAGGGAAGAACCCCTGAATTATAGACCAGTGTCTCTAACCAGCATGGTCGCAAAATTGTGTGAGAGAATCCTGAAAGACAGATGGATAAAATATCTGGAAGAGATGAATATTTTGGCTGAATGTCAGTTTGGATTCAGAAGTGGAAGGTCATGTGTTTCTAACTTGTTGAGCTTTTACTCAAGAGCGATTGATGTGGTACAGGAGAGAGATGGTTGGGTGGATTGTGTGTACTTAGACTTAGAGAAGGCCTTTGACAAGGTACCTCATAAGAGACTAATGTGGAAACTAGAATATATAGGAGGACTAAAGGGGAAACTTCTGGAATGGATGAGAGACTTTTTGAGAGACAGACAAATGAGGACAGTAATAAAGGAAAAGATGTCTGGATGGAGGGAAGTAACAAGTGGAGTCCCTCAAGGCTCAGTGTTGGCGTCAGTAATGTTCCTGATTTACGTAAATGATATGGTAGATGGAGTGAACAGTTATGCAAGTCTGTTTGCTGATGATGTAAAGATCTTGAGGAAGATAGAGGTTGAGGAGGATTGTAAAATACTGCAGGAGGATTTGGATAGGATACACAATTGGAGCCGGACGTGGGAAATGAAATTTAATGTAAAGAAATGTAAAATATTGGAAATGGGTAAAAGTACCAGGAGACCATCACTGAATTATTTTTTGGGTAATGAATTAATCACAAAAAGGAGAGAAGAGAAAGATTTGGGAGTGCTGGTCCAAGATAGTTTGTCACCAGAAAAGCACATTAACAAGATAGTTGGAGAGACTTATAAACTCTTGACTAACATAAGAGCAGCATTTCATTATATGGATGAGGAAATGATGAAAAAATTGATAGTGGCCATGATCCGCCCCAGGTTAGAATATGCAGCGGTAGTGTGGTCCCCACACAAAAAGAAAGATATAAACAAGATTGAGAGAATACAAAGAACAGCAACCAAGATGGTCCCCAGTCTGACAGACCTGTCATACAGAGAGAGGCTGGAAAAACTGGATTTGCCTTCGTTAGAGGAAAGGAGAAAGAGGGGAGACATGATTGTGGTGTTCAGGACCATGGTGGGAGTAGATAAAATTGACTAAGAAGATCTGTTTGTATGGGATAAGAGAGCAACAAGATGACATGGAATGAAATTGAAAAAGTCAAGCTACTTGAAGGATATCAAGAAATATAGCTTTCCTTACAGAAGTATAGACTTATGGAATAGCCTGGACAAAGAGATCGTCCAGTCTAGAAACTTAAACGAGTTTAAAGCCAAATTTGACTTATTGAGAAACAGCGACGGAAACCCACGAGCATAGTACATTCTGTGTATATCACAATTAGGTATATTAGGTAAATACTTAAATATTTGGAACGACTTAGACAAAGAGGTGGTGCATGAGAAAAACATTCATGTGTGTAAAGGTAGACTTGATAAATGTGGATATGGAGACAGGACAACACGAGCATTGCTCAATTCCTGTATACTACAAATAGGTAAATACAAATAGGTAAATACACACACACACACACACACACACACACACACGTCATTCCTACCACTCACTTTGTACTCCTACTTTTTCTTCTTTCAGCTGTGTTTTTTGTTACTTTGTGTTGTTGAAATAGTCATCTAAAATGCTGAACCCAACTCAGTGCAAAGAATTATGTCTGCCGATGCACCTTCACCAGCTGACAGCAGTACAGAACAGAATCAATACATATCGTGCATCTGAAAGTAAATGTTTGCATTCCAAACAATAAATATTTGCCTGTCACATTGTATGCACAAAATTTAATGCTTTTCTAAGTAAAAAACACTTTCACAAACACTAAAACCCACCTGATGATTATGGTGAACAGGAGGATGACGTAACTTTTTTTTGCTGCAGAAATGAAACGGTGGTAGGCTACTTATTAACTACTTTGCACACACTTTTTTTTTTTTTTTTTTTTTTTTTTTTTTTTTAAATGCCCTGCGATGTTCTTAGAGGTTGAATGTGTAGAGTGGGGTCTCCTCATATTGTACTGCTATTGGAAAATATTGTGTAAAACCTTAAAAAAACTGGAAATGAAAATCAGCACCCATCGATGAAACTTGTGGTAGTTGCCACGCCTTAGAGCTGCAGCTGAGATAAATGTAATATTTGCAACACACTGAAAAGAACAAGGGTGGATTTTATACAGACCATCATTTGGAGATGATGGTCCATATAGGCCCAGATGCACCAGCAAAAGAATATTAAATAAGCACATAGACACATAATCAGTGAAAATGTTTCCTGCATGTGTCATGCTAATTCCGTGTAAAATTGAAAGGAAGAAATTAGAATGGAAGATTATGTTCTTAAAGCATACTGAGTTGAGAAAGAGTGATGGAAAATGAAGCAAGTCTTTTGGTGGCTTATCTGATAGGTGTTTGTAGAACTCCTTTCACTTTACTGCCTGTAATTTCTCCCTTGTGTGCATTAGATGGGAATACTAAGTTGTCCCTCCCTTCTGACACTGCTGAATCTGAGATAAGAGTCTTATTGACAGCAGTCTTCCTCATCGCTGGATGAGTTTTATTTCTTTTTCTTTTTTCTCTCATTCCCTCTCCCTCATTTCATTGAACACAGATTCATTGTGTGTCAAATGACACAATTTTACGCTCTTGCTTACCTTCTTATGTACATTTTATTAGATTGTTTTGGTTCGTTACTGTGTATTGCATGTATTTAACCCCTGTTCACTGGTTTAACATCTATACACATCACAATCTGGGTGCTACATGGCCGCCAGGTAGCGGCTATACATGCAAGTGTCTTCCTGCCACCATTTGAAATGCCCACCATTTCATCTCAGCACCAAAGGGTAGGGAGGGAGCCCCTCCATAGCATGCAGGTGAGAGTCCCTCTTTCCTGTGCTTTTGCCAGGTGTACAGTGATGTCTTCAGGTTCCTATTTGTCTGATTCCATCCAGTTGCATCATCCACCCCTCCCAAGCCTCTTTCCAGGGATACTAGAAAAAAGCTCAGGGATAGTGCCATAAGGCATGCCTTGGATGCAACAGTGTCAGGTTTATCTAGTCATGGAGAAGTTAGCATTTTGAGAGCAGAGCCCTAGTCAGCACCACAGGCAGATGCACAAACACGTCCTACTATCGAGCCGAAAATTTTTCTATTCCTCACCTCAGTATTCATCAACACAATGACCTACAGACTTGGGAATACTTTCATTCACAAAAGGAAGAGTTGATGAGTAATATGGTTTTTAATCTGTTTCCCTAAGTGCTGTGCTTTCTAAGGTATTAAGGTTTGAAAACTAGCAATTTCTGGGAAATTGCCTGTAGTGAGGTGGTGACTGCATTAAAAATAGCCCGGTGTTTAGAGGTTAAATACTGGTATGAATATACCTCAATATGTATGATATTTTGAAAAGTAAGTACAGTAAGACCTTGATATAACAGACTTCAGTAGACTGGAATTCGCTTTTATCGGAATCGAGGAGCTACCGGACTAAATTCCTGTATATCGGAAAAAGTTCGATAAAGCCAGAAGCAGTCTGGACTATCTGACCACTTCAGCTAGGTTCACCACAATAAGGTGAATAAAAGACATGTCTGTCAGTGAACAGTACATTATTATTATATATACTATACCAGTTGATTATTGTAGTAAAGGCATAATACAGTACAGTATTGCAGTGGTAGTGAAAACAGTTTAAAAATTGTTGGTGTGTTCCGGACTAATGTCTGATAACTGATATATCGGAAAAAGTCCGGGTTAGGAGGGGGAAGTCTGGATGTCACTTTTATTGGAATTTCATTTTTTTCAGAATGGCTTTGGCCCCAGGTAGTCTTTTATAGTGAGGTCTTAACTGTACATTAATAAAGGAACTTCTTACAACTAAACAAAGATAATCATAAGGAAAAGTCATGTGATGCAATGTACCATACCTGTGTGCGATGTACTGTACACTTTTATATCATCAGGTACAGACCATGACCCATATGTAAGATAGGAAGTAAATTACAGTATGTCACAACATTATATGCTACTGTATTTCACAACTTTCACACTCATTTTTATTGTGCCTTTTCACCAATATTCTCTCTTCTTACCCTTATCACCATGATCTAGAGTAACTTCAAGACATGAGAAATGTAAATCTAATGATGAAGAATTACATCAGTGAGGAGGGGGGTGGGAACCTACCCTCTGTCAAGACTCACAGGAGACAGACTCATGCTGCATGGTAAGCTGATTGGCATCCCCATAGCAGTGCTAAGGCTTCTGGTTTCATTTGCATCATTGCATATACAAGTACATGTATAGCAACTTTATGGGATTTGTTCGTTTCATCACTTCATACTGGCCGAGGTGACTCCGCTGTAAAACAGTAAATGTTAGATATGATCAGGAAGGGGTAAAAATTTTTTAAGAGGACCAAAGGTGCACTATGGAAAAATTTTTGGAATTTCATCATGCCATAAGAGGATGAAAGGAGGGGACTGTGGAAAAATATTGGAATTTCACCATACTGTACCAGTTAGCCATACAACATGGGTTTCAGTGGTGCAATTTGCACATTTTGATTTGCTTGGTGAAAGTCTTGGTGGATACATTAGTTACACAAATTTAAGGTTTAATGTGGTTGATTTTTTTTTTTTTTTTTCCAGGTTACAGTGTTTTGTTAGGTACTTCACAGACAATACATTTGTTACTTTTGTATTATAATCATGAAAAAGTTTATTTTTTGTTTCTGTGATGGTTGCTTCACTATATACAGTAATGCAGAATTTTACTGTGCTACTTATTGAAACATTCCACTGAAAATTGATATTAATTATTATTGAAAGAATTCATGTTCTCTAATTTTAGTTTTTGACAATTACAGGGACTTTATTATCAAGTTGGAGATATCGTGTCAGTAATTGATGTCAGTGGAGGGACCTACTATGCACAGATACGAGGACTCCTTCAAGATCAGTATTGTGAGAAGAGTGCAGTTTTGACTTGGCTCTTGCCCACAAAAACATCTCCACCACCTGAGCAGGGTTTTGATCCCTCAACTTATATTATAGGTTTGTTGTGAGCAGTATCTTTTTCTATCTGTCAATTTATAGCCCGTTGCCCTAATCCTGTAAGGGGCAGCCACAAACAAACTGCCTCCGTGTTGCCCTGTCCCCTTCCATTTTGATGCCTTCCCCCCAACTTACACCCCTCTCATATACCTCTACACTCCATGTTTCCATCTCATCCTTGGTCTCCTCCCCCTCTTTCCCCCCTCCACCTCCCTCACATATGCTCTCCTTGTTAGTCTTTCACTCTATCCTTTTGACATAGCCAAACCAACTCGGTATGTTTTTCCTAATGCATTCTATCACATCCACATCCACAACACAGTGCTTCTTCAATTCCTTATTTGCCAGTCTGTCTTTCCATGTAACATGCCATGCTCCTCACAAGTAAGTCATTTCCACTGCTTTCACTCTTGACTTGTGTCCTTCCAACAAGGTTCAAGCTTCGCTCTCATACGTTAGCGTGGGTATCACAGTACTGTACTATCATGCAGCGACTTCCTTACTTCCATGCTCGTTTCCCTTTTTCTTATCACTGTTTTCATTGAACCAGTAACCTTTCTTCCCTGTTGTACCCTTTCAAGCACTTCATCCTTAAAACTTTCATCCATACTCATCCCACTACCCAAGTAGCATCTCTCAGTTATCCAGCATAATTTGGCCACTCCCATGCTAGATATTGTGTAGGTAGCTACCCTCTAATTGGCTGTCCATTAGGTGTTGAGCCGGATAATGTGTCACTACCCTAAGCTATTGATCTCGACCCTCTATCCTAAAAATTTCCTACAATATTATCTGTGAGTAAAAGATTAAGATTAAGCTTAAAGTACAACATATTATTGATACAGTACATATAGTACAGTAATACAGTACATAATCATAATCATACTGTACTCACCTAGTGGTAGCATTGATGGAGGGTAGAGTAGTACACTATGCAGTACAGTGCACGTAATCCCATGTGGTCTAGTGGGAAATGGCTCCCACAAAGTTTACTCCAGTATGGAGATGCCACAGGCTAAGTCACAGCTGTAGGGGATATCCACCACGTGGGTCACGAATGCATAGCGCATTGATACATCCTCATTACGCGGCGTCTATGGGAGAGACTGAGAGAGCAGCGGTAGACTTGGTGCATTGAGTGGGCCACTCCCACAAAACATCGTGATTGGCTGGCATGTTACGGGGTCCACTTGCACACCAATTGGGTCCCGTGTCTGAGCTGGATGATAAACCTCACCACTGAAAAATGCATAGTACCGGTACTGCTGATTGCTTCCTGTTTCTGAGCCAGATATTGCCATATTTCATCGGATATTGTTTTAATAGAGTCAAGCAAAAAGAGCCGGATATTGAGTTGGGTAGGATATTGCGATGACTGATAATTGAGAGAGTAGAGTACTTAAATGCACATACAGTACATTTTCCATTTCCACACCATCCATCCTCACTGTGCATTCAGTGACTTCGTTTCACTATAAGACCACAACTTTGCTTTTCCCTACCTTCACCTTCAGGTTATGTTTCTTACATACTCTCCCAAACTCATTCACCGAGCCTTGGAGTTCCCCTTCATCTTGACTTAACAAAATAGTATCATCTGCAAACAACAGCACAGGAAATTTCCAAATGTTGACCTCTCTCATTAGGGCTGCTCCAACATCCACTGCCCTACCTTGTATCTCTGTCATAACTCCATCCATATGCAAATTGAAGAACCATGGAGACATGACACATCCCTGTTTTTCCAGTCCAACGCTCAGATAGAAAAATTCACTCGGTTCACCATCCACACACACTGCAGCCCTAGGGCCCTAAAACAGTAAATGTCCTGTAATCTGAATGGCTGGGGACCGAGGGTCTTTCGGACTATTGTTTTTTTCGAACTATTGGAAGGGACCTCTGAAAACATTAGAAATACAGTATGTACACTCACGATCACTAATTTCTGTCCAGGGGTGTCCCCTTCCGATCCCTGTATACCCAGAGAAGAGGGGAGGGGGGGAATGAAACGAGCTCCACCTGCCTCTACCCCAGCTCCCAACCATCCCCAATACCCCTACCCACCTGCTCACCCCACCTGTTATCGTAGTTGGCAGTTACATCTCAAGCTGATTTCATGCTTAACACTCTTGTCCCACTACTAATACAAACTTAAAACACTAGGATATGGTAAAAGTATACAATATAACCATCAACACGCTGCAGCAAGAAATTAATGCTTTATGACTTTGACAGTAAAACAAAAACATTAACATTGGCCACCTCAGGCCTCATGTGTGGGTGCACTGCTTTGGAAGTGCATGCACACACACACACACACACACACACACACACACACACACACACACACACACACACACACACACACACACACACACACACACACACACACGAAAGCAAGTGCATGCAAGCACCCAACGCATGAGGCCTGGGATGGCTGTTGTTGACGATTTTGTTTTACTGTCAGTGTTATAATACATTAATTTCTTGCTGCATTGTGTTCATAGTTATATGCTTTTTACATATCCTAGTGTTTTGTTTGTATATTAGTAATGTGACTATAAGTGTAAATATGAGGTAAGCATGAGATGTTACTGCCAGTTGAGAATGGCGAGTGGGGGGATGGGAGGGGTAGGGGTATGAGGGTGGGTTGGGAGCTGGGGTAGAGGTGGTTGGAGCTCGTTTTGTCCCCCCATCCCGTCCTCCCTGGGTATATAGGGGTAGGAAGTAGGCATCCCTGACCAGAAATTAGTGATCGTGGGAGTACATGATCACTAAATAAACACTTAAAATGATATGGGTTTTTGTTTTACTCACCGGAAATGTATAGAAGTATAGGTGAATAGTTGCAGGCAGATACATTCAAGGCCAAGAGCAAGTCCAAGCCAGATAAATCCTTAGATAGAGCCGAGAAAAATTAAAAAAAAGACCAGAAAAATTAGAAAAATTTCTCCTTGATGGATTCGGAGTATTGGGATTTTTGGATTATTGGTGGCTGGATTGGAGGACTTTTACTGTACATATATTTTATGGCATTCAACAGTCTCCCATATACTCCATAAATTTTCCACATTCCTTGTCCATACACTCTGTCATATACTTTCTCCAAATCCATGAAGGCCACATAGAACTTCTTTCCCTTCTCCAGAAACTTTTCCACTAAACACCTTTGGATGAATATCTGATTTACACAACCTCTTCCCTTCCTGAAACCTCCCAGTTCTTCTTCAGCAAATTCCTCTGGTATTTCCTTAACTGTATCAGTAAATATCCTATTATTTCCCTAACTGTAACAATAAGTATCCTACCATATACTTTTCTTATTACACTATGAAGACAAATGCCCCAATGATTACCACACACTTTTTTTTTCTCCTTTCCTTTGTACAGGAGAATAATTATACTGTACCTGATGTCCAATCCTCTGGGACTTTGCCTTCCTCCCAGGCTAATCTGAACATCTTCCATACGGTATCCATTCTGCTACTGTCTCTTCCCTGTACTGCAGAATTTCACCACACACTCCATCAATTCCTGGGGCTTTCCCCATTTTGACTTTCTTCATTCATCCATTACTTCCAACCTACCTACTTATCTCTTCCTCCCTTCTCATTTCCTTCCTACTCTCAGCCGTTACCCAGCCACATATACTCATGTTACTTTCATTCGCAATGTTTAACGATTCCTTAAAGTGTTCTCTCCATTTACTTACTTCTTCTCCCTTCTCCACTAGCACTCTGCCATTTTTATTTTTCACTCCCATACGTCCTTCTTTATCACCCTTGTATACTCTCTTAACATCCTTCCACTTAACACTCAGATTCCATCAAAACTCTTCAACTACTCTCTTCTTCTGTCTGTCTTTAGCCAGACGCTATAACCCTATAAGGAGTGACCATTTGTCTTTGAGTTAGTTGTTTTATGGGGAGGGACATTTACCCTCCACCAGCCCACTTGTTGACACGTAGGGAACACGTATGGGTTGGTCATATGGTTACCAGCCAGCATTGTAAATGGTTTCCTGGCTTACAGAAAACCAGTAGGTTTGTCACCCAGTGTAAAGTCACTTGAAAGAAGAGTAATGAAAAGTGAGAGGAAAGATGGGAGAAGTAAGAAGAGGGGAGGGTAGACACAGCAAAAGAAATCTCTTATTACTGTTTTCACCTCTCTGCTCTTCTCTGTGTTTAACTCTTTGTTCTATATCTCATTTTCCTCCATGCCTCTGCTTCCCATCCACTCACCATCTTTAAACATTATGCTATTCATTCTTTTTCTTTTCCTGTCCCCCTCTCTATACTGTCATCTATTTCTCACATCGTTCATGTCACTGTTTACTACTCTTCTTTCCACTTCAGGTGGCTGTACACTGAGTGACAAGCCAAATGGTTTCTTGTAACTTGGGAAGTCATTTATAACACTGGGTAGTAACCTGTCTGTCTGTTGCCAGACGCCTTAATCCCGTACAGGGTGGCCACAAACAAGTTGCCTCTACGTCGCCCTGTACCCCGCCATTTCACTGCCCTGCTCCCATCTCACACCCCCGTCTCATATACCTCTCCACTCCATCCCTCCATCTCATCCTCGGCCTCCCCCTCCCTCTCCCCCCCTCCACCTCACTCACATACACTCTCGTCATCAGTCTCTCACCCTCCATCCTCTCCACATGGCCAAACCACCTCAGTGTGTTCCTCCTAACACTTCCTATCACATCCACATCCACACCACAATGCTTCTTTATATCCTCATTTGTCAGCCTGTCTCTTCATGTGACTCCACAGGCTCCTCTTCAATAACTCATTTCCACTGCTCTCACTCATGACTTGTGTCCTTCCAACAACGTCCAAGCTTCACTTCCATACATTAGAGTTGGTGTCACAATACTGTCATGCAGTAACTTTTTCATTTCGATGCTCACCTTCCTGTTTCTTATCACTGCTTTCAAGGAACCAGCAACTCTTCTTCCTTGTTGTACCTTTTCAAGCACTTCACCCTCCAAACTTCCATCCTTATTCATCACAGTCCCCAGGTACTTAAACGTACTCACATTTTCCATCTCCTCACAATCCAGTCTCACTGTATATTCACTGGCTTCACCACTTTCAAAGACCATCATTGTACTCTTCCCTACATTCACCTTTAGATTCCGTTTCTTACACACTCTTCCAAACTCATCCACCAAGCCTTGCATCTCCCCTTCATCATCATTTAACAACACAGTATCATCTGCAAACAACAGTACAGGGAGTTTCCAAACACTACCCTCTCTTACTGGGGCCACTCCAACATCCACTGCCCTACCTTGTATCTCTTTTATTACCCCATCCATTTACAGATTGAACAACCATGGAGACATGACGCATCCCTGTTTCAACCCAACCTTCAAAGAGAAAAATTAACTCAGTTCACCATCCACACGCACAGCTGCCTTAGCACCATCATACATACTCTTCACAGCATTCAACAACTTCCCATCTACTCCATATATTCTTAATACATTCCACAATCCTTGTCTATCTACCCTGTCATATGCTTTCTCCAAATCCATGAAGGCCGCATACAACATCTTTCCCTTCTCTAGAGACTTTTCCACTGAAGGCCTAAGAATGAATATCTGATCTACACAACCTCATCCCTTCCTAAAGCCTTCCTGTTCTTCTCCAACTAATTCCTGTGTTATTTCCCTAACTATGTCAATAAGTATCCTACCATACACTTTTCCTATTACACTAAGAAGACAAATGCCACTGTGATTACCACACACTTCTTTTTCCCCTTTTCCTTTGTAAAAGGGAATAATTATACCTGACTTCCAATCCTCCGGGACTCTACCTTCCTCCCAGGCCAATCTGCACATCTTCCACATCCATTCTACTACTATCTCTTCCCCATGCATCAGCATATCACTGCACACTCCATCAATTCCTGAGGCTTTCCCCAGTTCGACTTTCTTCATTGCATCCACAACTTCTATCCTACAGACCATAGTAGCTAAATAACAAGATAATGTGGAGCCTATTATGGTGCCCCCGTTAATAGGCTAGACTGACACAAATGCGACATCCACCCAGCATCCAAATCTCCACACTAATTCCCACACCTCACCACATCAAGACACATTGTTTCACTGCTCGGGATGGACCTGCAGGGTCAGTTGCCTGCATGGCAATCCTGCAGTTGATGGGTCTGCTTGATTAGACAGACTAGGGTTGCACAACAACAACAACAGCAACAATAATAGCATGATATATAGTTGGATTTCCATGTGTAGTATTTGGGATAATTGCGACAAAAAAGTGCATGCAACTTAAGCTACAATTGCACAAGGCAGATGAACTGGGGGAAAATATTTTTGAGAATGGTCTTACAAAACCTTGCCTTCAAGGTGCAATACTATTCGTTTCCCATCTATCCCAGATTTGTTCAGCATGCAGACATCGTCATCAGTCATCATCATCATTTTCATCATTGTCATTGTTCTGTTTTCCCAACCTAAAGATGTGGTGAAGTAGGATCTATAAACAAGGGAAGAGAAAGTACAAAATTAGGAGAACTTTAAGTAATACTGTAAGTCCAGTGAAATGTACAACACAATAATTTACATGGCATTCTAGCTCCTGGAATCACATACTGTACTGTGTAAGACATGCCATGCATAGAGCATATGAGGCACTGTGAGGAAGAGTGGAGTTTTGTGCCAAATTTTGCAAATATTTTCATAGAGGAAAAAGACACAGAGTTTTTTGTACTTTAAACTACCATAGACATTGCTTATTGATATAAAAGTTCATTTTTGTTTTGTTGGAAAGGGTAAGCTCTGTTCCTTCAAAACATGACATTTAAAAGTTTATTTTCACAGTACAGTAGTCCCTCATTTATCCGGACATGTTTATTATCCGGACGCTGGACCTTGGCTCTATTAAACCATTATTCGAGTCTACTTGCTATTATCCGAATGTATTATAAGTCTCCGAGATCTTTGGCTGGCCAGCCAACATGTCCAAACATTCGGTATTATGGCCTCAGGGCTCGAGCCGTGAGCAGGAAGTAGGCTGTAACCCATAACCAGAGCTGAAATATCCAAATATCCATCCGCCCCTGTACTGAATGGTCAGAGTCACTTGCTCGTCTGATCACTGACAACAAACCTCCAGCACCCAAGTAATACGACTGTAACCCACAAACGATGTCAAAACATCTGTACGCATCCCCACCCAATGTCTAAAGTCGCACAGCCACCGGGCTAAGTCATTCGTAACTGCCCCTGAGATTGTAACACAGACTGCGGGCCACGAGTACGTGTTCGGTGACAGCCGCCCACCTCTCTATTGAACGTCAAAAGTTCCCTGATCACCGTGAGTTGTGTTTCCGCATAGCCACTCAGCATCTAACAGACTGCAAGCCATGAGTAAATATACATTAAAGCACCCATCTGCCTGTTGACAGAAGGGGGAGAATCCTGCCCACAGCCTTGCTTCTCCCCCTCCTCCCATCCCCCCACTATTCCCTCCTGTCTCCCCCATCGCTCCCTCAGTCCCTGCCCTCCTCTGTGGTGATAATACTGAATCGTGAGTTTTTAACGTTTTTTGCAATTTAGTCAACTACCATTGGTTGCAAAATCCACGAGAAAGCTTATGAAATTCTGCATCTAGACATATGCATAACTCTTGGAAGGTGCTGGCAAAATTTTGCACTAGGATGGTGGGAAGTTATATGAAGGTAAGTTTTACTCCTGAACACTTTATTCTCGTTGCATTTCTGTACTTTTACTTATTAGTTTTATGTGTTTTTATTAGCATATCTTATAGTATAAACACCAGCAAAGATGATGGTATACCATTTATACCAATATAGCCAATTTCCGGTGGCTTATTTGGCCATGGAATTTTTTTCATAGCCCCAGGAGCGATCACTTGTCACATATAACTGATTTTCAAACCGTCTTCAGTTTTTTTTTCAGATTTTTGTTGTTTATGCATTGTTTTCTTGATGTTTAGCATTAATATAGATAATCCCATGTGTGTTTTGATGTCTCAATATGGCAGAATGACCAGAAAACAGTGCCAAAATTAGGAGGGGTACTGTACATACAGATGTGCATAGGTAGGGTGTTTTTTTATTTCCAGTGTTTTATTTTTTTTCATGGCTTTCTTGGTATTTAGCATTACTTTGGATATTCCTATGTGTGTTTTGATGTCTAAATATGGCTGATTGACCTGAAACAAGGGCCAAAATAAGGTGGGGTACTGTACATACAAAGTGTACAGGTATAGGTAGGGCATTTTGTGGTTTTCATTTTTTTTCATGGTTTCCTTGGTGTTGAAAATTATTTTGGATAATCCTATGTGTGTTTTGATGTCAGAATATGGCAGAATGACTGGAAAACACTGCCAAAATAAGGAGGGGTACTGTACATACAGTAGTGTATAGGGAGGGTGTTTTTTGGTTTTCAGTGGTTTTTTGCATGGTTTTCTTGGTGTTTAGCATTACTTTGGATATTCCTGTTTGTGTTTTGATATCTAAATATGGCTGAATGACTGGAAAACACTGCCAAATTAAGCATAGATACTGTGCAAATAGGGATATAGGTTGGAGGTTGGGTATGGTAGGAAAATAATGTTCATCATCTGGATGTTGCCACTACCTGGACATGCCTTTGGCTCTGTTATGTCCAGATAAAAGAGATATTACTGTAATTAGAGTGAAATGCAGAGTTCAAGCAAAAAACAAGGCCACGCAAACTTTGCTGTTTCTGACCTCTCTTCCTTTGAATCACCAAAATTATGTTTGCTTACAGTGCATCAGCATCAGGTTTGTGATGGAATGCAGCTTAATGGTTGTACAGTATAATGAGCGGGGGGGGGGGGAATTATTCACTTTGTGTCTAAAGTGAGTGTAACTCAACCACCAGTCAGTAACAACTAGTTAGGTGCAATTGATAGAATTTCAGTCAGTTTGGAAAGAAACAAATATAGAAATAAGTTATAGCTTTATCTCATTCAAAAGCATAAACCTAATGCTACATTTCATCAGAATCCGTAAGTTCCAGCACAGAAAACAACATTTGATATGGTCTGTCATGTTCTTAGATGACAGAAATTACTTTTTTTTTAGCTAAAAGTATTTCTGTATGAATATTAAAATTATAAGTGCATGACTGCCATGGTTGAAAAGTAGAATGATTACTGTTAACCATTTTAACAAGACAGAGAATGTGTATCAGTAAATTATTGAGCCTTGGAAATGTTAAGCAAGGAAAAACTAGTCACATTTTTCTCATTAATAATAATATTAATCCATCCATCCATCCATCCATCATCCAATCCTACATTGCCCCATGAGGAGCGTAGGAGCCCGGGGCCAGGCAGTTGGTCCCGACATTTAAGATGAGAGTGACCAGCCCCACTCATCCCTGAGTGGCGTTACATGAGCAATCAACCCCAACCATCCCTTGGATATAAACCTTCACCGGCTCAATCCGATTGGAGTGCAATAATTACCCACTAAACCACCAGGTGCCAAAATTTGGCTATATGGTTACCACCCAGCATAGTAAATGGTTTCCTGGTGTACAGGAAACCATTTGGCTTGTCACTCAGTGTAGAGTCACCCACAGGCAGCAGGAAAAGGAAAGAATGAAGGAAAGCAAGACAGAAGAAGGAGTGTAAAGTCACCTGTAGGCAGAAGGACAAGGAAAGAAAGACAGAAGAGGATGGAAGGAAGGAAGGATGAAAGAGAGGAAAGGGAATAATAATAATGATCTGGTCTTTTGTTTCTCAAAAGCTCCAGTTCTTCCATAGGGAATTCACAAGCGCTCAACACACATATACATTATTTTTATAGTTAAAAGAATTGTAACATCTCTCATTATACAATAGAAACATCATGATTAAAAAAAAAAATGTGAAAGTGGCAATAAACCCTATAATCATCTGTCATAGTACCTCTCGCCAGGTGGTAGCATTTTGAAAAAAAGAAAGGCTTTTAGCTGTCACTTTAAGGATTTGACAGAAGAGAGTTGTCTTATGGACAATGGCAATCTGTTTTATAATCTAGGGGCTCTATACACAAAAGAACGATCAGAGATGGATGACTGGTGAATGGCTGCAGGCATGTCAAGAAGCAAGGAATCATCATTGCTACATAACATCACACCTGTGCATGCTGATGGGGGTTTTAACAATTCAGCAAGATACTTTGGTTTGCCCAACATAAAAACCTTGAATGTAATAAGGCACAATTTATATTCAGTTCTATCCTTTACTGGTAACCAATGCTGCACAATTAGGAATGGTGTAGTCGAGGTTCGCAGGGGGAGACAAAAGATAAGCTGTGCTGCCCTGTTTAACACAAACTGAACTTTTGTTAGTATATTATTTGGAAGACCAGTCCTCAATGAATTACAGTAATCAGCACGAGACAAGACCACTGCATGGACCAATGTTAAGAGGCAACGTCTGTTTAGGAATTTTCTCACGGAGTACAGATTTCTGATATGCAAGTTACATCCTCTGATAACTTGATTAATAGGTTCTTTGTAATTTAACTTTGAGTTAAAATAAACACCCAGATTTCGAACAGAATTGACTGGATGAAGCTGTGATATGCCAACGTTCAAAGCCAGGGCATTATCAGTGTTGTCACCCCTTCTGTTTCCTCTGATGATGATGATGATCTTAGTTTTACCCTCATTCAGCTTAAGTTTCCTCCTAGCCATCCAGACCTTAATATCAGACAATTGAGATTCGAGCTTAGTTTTAGTATTGTTGATACCTGACATCTTAACCCTATCAGGGCAGATTATGTCTACCGGAGTCAGTCACTCACGCTGACCCACATCTTCGCTGCCTGATATTTTACTTTGATCGCTCTGTGTAAATACACTTTTCATGATAGAATGTTGGCTTTGGTGTCATTTTAAAGCTGAGTAGTTGTACATTATCGCAGTATGTTAACCCCTTAACCGCGGGGCATCACTTTCGTGACGCTTGGGAGCAAAGGATCATACCGCGGGGCATCACTTTTGTGATTCTGTGTTATTTTGAATTCGCCTGGGCTTTCAAGTGGTGGCTTGTATCATCTATCAGTACTGCCAATGTCCAACACTAGTCAGCACTCCTAATCTCATCTGTACTCCCATCCATTTTTTACAATTTGGCCATTTCTCCCCGTTCTTGACTCCCCTCCCTACCTCCCCTCCATTACCCTCTCCTCTCACCTGCCCGGCCGTGCTACACTAAGTAAATCTTCCCTGGAATTTTCCACTGATTTCATCCATTGAAATAAGCCCTATGCCCTATTCTTATACCAAATAATGTATACAAAAAAGAAGTAAGGTAAGTGATAGTGCCATACACCTGGAATTGGCTAATTATCACCTGACAACACCTCACGTGAACGCGTTCGCTAATTTTCGCTGTTTATTTCCCCTTGAAATATGCCTTATAATCTGTTTTCGTAATAAAAATGTATATAAGAAAGGAAGGAAGAAGCGTAAATGATATTTACATTCACCGCGAACTACCTAATTTATTATGTATTGTCTAGATTTCCTGCCAATCATTTCATAGCATATATACTGTATTAGCAGCTGTCACCACGCTGACATTGGCAGCATTGCACTCCCCCTAGGCCACCACACTGTATTCAGTTTACTGTCGTCTTTCAAGGTGAATCCACGTCGGATTCGTGCCTGTCCAATTCCGCCGCTTTTTAGCCTCATGCAAAGGGCCCTGTGACCTCTACCCCCTGCTAAACCTCGTGTGGAAAGGGGTAAAGGGCTAAGTGACTGCTGTGGAACGTGAACTGGCTAATTTATCATTGAAAATGATGGACAGTGACTATGATCTTTCTGATGAGTACAACAGTGCAAGTGGAAATGTAAATAATGTGTAAATAATGTGTAAACAGCAAGTGAATGTAAATATAAGTGAACAGTGGAAAATAGTTTTATAAGTTACTGCAAGTGACAGTGCATAACACAGTGTAAATAAAATAGAATTGTAAATAGTGTAAATAAAATAGGGAATGTAAATAGAAATGTAAATGAGTAGTAATGAAAGTGAAAGTTTCACTCTAGCATGTATGAATACTGTGAGTTATGAAAGTGGAAGTGAAAGTGACAGATTCACTCTCAACGCTAGTATACAGGATGAGAAAGTGAATGCTACGTATTTTACTGAAAGAGAAATTGAATGCCTACAGTGACAATAAACTAATATTACTGAAGGAAACTTATGGATAAAGACTGCAGATATATATAAGTGTTATATAGTAATAGAAATATAAAGTGTGAGTGCTTTTATGAATAATAAATGACAGAACACCAGCAGCGAATGAACACAAGTGGGAAGGTCATACGCGCTCGTAATTTTCATTGCTTTCACATTTTTTTTTTTTTTTTTTTTTTTTTTTTTTAATAGATTATGGATTCCAAACTATTTGAGAATCACAGAATAGTGTTTCTAGTGATAATATCAGGCTGTGGTAATCATATTATGGGTTGTCGGGAAGTGTAAAGTGGAGACCGTTACCCAACTTCAGAGGTCTCCACAAGTCCTACAGTACTCGACGAAGGCTCAACAAACGTCCCAGGAGAAAGCTGAAGGTATGTGCCGTATGCTTATGTAATTTTAATATTCTAGGATTAATAACTGATTTTTGGCAAATATTTTTAGAGAGTCTGTCGGAGCGCGAATATGCCCGCGAGACATGCAAGTCAAGCAAAAACAACCCCGTAGTTTAGGAGTTAAAAAAAAAAAAAATGTCAAAATGATGAGTTGAAGTTAGGCGAAAAGCAAAAATTTTATACCTTCCCGTAGAAAAATATTTGGCAAAAAATAACGAGTAAAGATATGTAAATTTGGTTTAAACCATGCAAAAATACAATAAATTACCTTTACAATGATATAGAGATTAAGGTAATTTTTGAATTTCATTGTGCAGTAAAGCGAAAAGAAAGAGATGCACAATTTTATTTTAGTCTTGGCTGCATATTTGCTTTGCAATGTTTTTCTTTGATTGGTCAGTGTAAATACACTTTTTATGATAGGATGCTGGTTATGGTGTTATTGTGAAGCTGAGTAGTTGTGCTTTATCGTAGTATGTTCATAAAAGGAAAACAAAGAAAATAAAAAGTCAAAGTGACGAGTTGAAGTTAGGCAAAAACCAAAAATTTTATACCTTGCTGTAGAAAAATATTCACCAAGAATAAAGTTATAAACCATGAGTCAGACCAGCTGTGCAGTACTGCCACGCATAGAGCAACCATTCCGTGACATCATGCTCGAACCTGTTTGTTATGATGCCTAAACGCGATTTATGGTGAATATTTTACAAAAGTTTCTTAAAATGATGATTAAAAGCGTCATTGGAATCTTCGAGGTTGAATTTGAAATGATGATTGAAATAGTCATCAAAATCTCAAAGGGTTAACATAGAGCTGCGTGTCGTCAGCATAAAAATGATAGGACACGTTGTGAACATCGTGTAAAGACGATAAACTACTCGTGTAGATTGTAAATGGAATTGGACCCAAAACTGATCCTTGAGGGACTCCGAATAGAAGGGGAGCAGAATCAGAGCTAGCGTAATCAACAACCACTCTCTGAGATCTGTCTGACAGATATGACTTAAGAAGCAAAAGAGCACTATCACAAATGCCATAAAAATATAGATCATCCAACAATAGTTTATGATCTGCTGTATCAAAAGCTGCAGACGGATCCAACAGAACTAGGAGAGAGGACATCCCACTGCAGATGTTTGCCACTAAGTCACTATGAATTCATGTTGATGCAGTTTCAGTTGAATGGCATTTTCTGTATTCTGATTGAACAACAGGAACAGCTTTGTTATGTTCCAGTAGTGGTAAGAGTTGATCAGGTATGGCATGCTCAATAATCTTGGATAAGAAAGACAGGTTAGAGACAGGGCGATAATTTGTCATGCTCTCGACATCAAGGCTAGGTTTCTTGATTAGGGGCCTAAGCAAGGTACTTTTCTCAGACTGCACAAAATTACTTTGTAAGAAGCATCTATTTATTATGTTGCAGATATAGTCTGCTGCATACTCGTACACATCAGGCACTTGTGCCAAGTTACACAGATTGAGTGGGCAAAATGTTAAGTTCTCTGATATAACATTTGACTTTATTTACATCCAGTGGATGAAACGTTGAAAGCAAATTGGTAATTGTTGGTGGTTTTAGTTTTTCCTACACCTCTAAGATGGCTTTAGACTTGATTTTGAGCAGGAAATCTTGCACGTACCTTATCTGTTGGAGTAGACTGTAGCACCAGTCGAGCAGAGCAGTACTCCCATGGTGGATGGAAAGCTGATGGCTGGGAGAGCTGGAGCTCCCGTTTTACCATCCCTCAGGACTAGTTCCTGACCATCCCCCTTTGCTGAACTTTTTCAGTGTTTCAGTAACACAGAGAGTAGGTCAGCATGGTCTCCAATACAAGTTTCTCTAACTATCAACACCAAACTACATGCACAGTACACACTACACTACCTTTTCAAAATTAAAAAAGAAAATGGCACTAATAAATCATGCCTCGGAGTCCCCGCCGGGGGGGGGGGGACCATAAATTCCCCCACCATCTGCCCCTATCCCGGTGACGACTCAGAGAGATTTCTGGAACCACTGTCTGACTCACTTCTTCTTCATTTCTGTAACATTCGTAGCCTTTCCTCTTTCTCTCTATCGAACACCACCTCTCCTCCTCTAAACCTCACCTTCTCTTTTTGACAGAGACTCAGCTGTCAGAGGCAACTGACAGCAAACCCTTTTCTGTTTCCTCCTACTTTCTCTTTACTCATTTCAAAGCCAAAGATGGCTGTTGTGTGTATGTACACGATGATTTATCTTGCTTTCGTGTTCCTGAACTTGATTCTTCTGAATTCTCTACTTTCTGGCTTCGGCTTTCTTGTCATTGTCTGTCTGAATATATCTGCGCTGTTTACTTATCTCCTAATTCTACTGACTATGAAAAGTTCTTTAACTATCTTACTTCTACGATGGAACACATTCTATCCATCTCTCCTTTCTCTGAAATCTCTATTCTAGGAGATTTCAATGTTCACCACCACCTTTGGCTCTCCTCTCCTTTCACTGATCCACCTGGTGAACAAGCCTACATCTTTTCTATTCTTAATGACCTAGAGCAGCTTGTACAGCACCCTACCCATATCCCTGACCGCCTTGGAGAGAGCTCCAACATACTTGTTAATCTTTCCTCTCTATGGGGCGCCTCCGATCACAACCTTATTACCTTAACCTGTCCTATCACTCCGTTATGGCCTGTGGACCCTCCAAAGAAATGTCGTCCGAGGCACTTTGGAGCTGCAGATTGGGAGGTCCTCAGGCAGTACTTCTTTGATTTTCCATGGAATGATTATTGCTTCCATGGCTGGGAGCCATCTGAGTGTGCCTTGCACATTATGGAGGTTATTCTCTCGGGCATGGAAGCATACATTCCCTTCTCATATCCTTTGACTAATGCAAGAGAGCGTTGGTTTAATCACACTTGTGTTAATGCTGTCTGCAACAAGGAGAGGGCCTATAAAAGGTACCGGAGCCAACCCACCCCTGAATCACATCTTGCTTATGTTTCTGGCCGGAATTGTGCTAAGGCTGTTCTTCGCTCTGCTAAAAATAATTTCATTCATACTAAATGCTCTCAACCCTCCAACCCGAATTCTTCCCGCTCCTCCTGGCACCTTGCCAAAAACCTTTCTAACAACTTTACCTCATCATCCTTCCCTCCCCTTTTTCTATTCTGATGGCTCTGTAGCTATTTCTTCTGCTGATAAAGGAGATCTCTTCGCTCAGACTTTCTTCTCCAATTCCACCTTAGATGATTCCAGTGCTGTTCCTCTATCACTTCCCTCCTCAGAGTTCCTCATGGCTGACATTAAAATTTCTTCAGCTGATGTATTTTCTACCATCACAGGCCTCAATACTAACAAGGCATATGGGCCTGATGGAGTCCCTCCTGTTGTCCTCAAGAACTGTGCTTCTGTGCTTACACCCTGCCTAGGTAAACTCTTTCACCTTTGTCAGTCAACTTGTACCTTTCCTTCTTGCTGGAGGTTTGGTCTCATTCAACCAGTCCCAAAGAAGGGTGACCATTCCCAACCCTCTAACTATCATCCAATTGCTTTAACATCCTGTGTCTCAAAAGTTTTTGAGTCAATTCTTAATAGATAAATTTTAAAGCATCTTTCCTATCACAACCTTCTTTCTGATTGTCAGTATGGGTTCCGTCGGGTGCTTCACTGGCGATCTCACCTACCTTTCAGACTCCTGGTCATCCTTCTTTCGGGACTTTGGCGAAAGCTTTGCCATTGCACTTGACATCTCAAAGGCTTTCGATCAAGTCTGGCATAAATCTTTAATTTCCAAACTACCCTCTTATGGTTTCAATCCTTCTATCTGTGTCTTCATCTATAGCTTCCTTTCTGGTCGTTCTGTAGACACTGTTGTAGACGGCCATCGTTCTTCTCCTAGATCTATCAACAGTGGTGTTTCTCAGGGCTCTGTCCTATCACCAACTCTCTTCCTTTTATTCATCAGTGACCTAAGCTGAACATCTAACCCTATCCACTCGTACGCTGATGATTCAGCCCTTCACCTTTCCATTGGGTTCCTGCAACGTCCATCTCAGCAGTTACTTCATCAAACAAGGGATGAGGCTATGGCACATCTAATGTCTGACTTGGCTCTTATCTCTGACTGGGGTAAAAATCATCTTGTTGTTTTCAGTGCATCAAAAACTCAGTTTTTACACCTATCAACCTGACAGAATCTTCCACAGGAGTACCCACTAATGTTTAAAAATATTCAGGTCAGTCCTGCATCATCCTTTAACATGCATGGGGTTTCATTCATGCAGGACTTATCTTGGAAAGATCATATTGCATCTCATGTAAAATCTGCTTCCAAGAGATTGTGTGCGCTAAGCCGACTCTGTACCTTCTTTACCCCTGCACAGTTGTTGACTTTATACACGAGTTTTATTCGCCCCTGTTTAGAGTACAACTTTCGTGTGGAGAGGCTCCTCACATACAGCTCTTCTCAGTAGGGTGGAGTCAAAGGGTTTTCATCTTATCAGCTCTCCTCCTCTTACTGGCTCCCTTCAACCTCTGTCTTTTTGCCGCACTGTTGCATCATTATCTCTTTTTTGTCATTGCTTCCATGGTCACTGCTCCTCTTAACTGTCTGCTTGCATCCCTCCTCCTCTACGACGGGTGCATAGCACCTGTCTAGCAACAAACTCTTATCCCTTTTCTGTCGAACTCTCTAATGCAAGAGTTAACGATTACTCCCAGTCCTTCATTTATGCAACAGGTCAACTCTGGAACTGTCTCCTTCTGTCTGTATTTCCTACTTCCTATGATCTCCAGTCTTTCAAACACAGTGTGTCCAGGCATCTCGAAGTGAACGGATCTTGAATTTGGCTTGCTTTTGTATTGTTTTTGTTTTTTCTTGGAAGGAACTGTTTGTGGGCTCCTGGCCTTTGGTTCCTTCTTTCTTGCATTAAAAAAAAAATAATAAGGTTAGACATCCTACCTCTACCAGTGGTTGTTGGGGTGGAGTGGGGGAATCAGGTTAAACTCAAAACCTCCTTCCCCAAGCAAAAACTTAGCTGAACTTTGTAGAACTTTTGACCATACATCCATTGCCCTAATGGTATCTTGTCCAGTACTTACATATCATCATCATCATCACCATCCGGACCTCCTTTCCCACCCTAGGGCCGAGTGAGGAGTAATAATAATAATAATCTGGTCTTCTGTTTCTCAAAAGCTACATTTCTTCCATAGGGAATTCGCTAGCGCTTGACTCACATATACATTATTTTTACAATTACGAGATTTGTGACATCTCTCATAAACAGTACAAATTTCATCAGTTAAAAAAATGCGAGTGGCAATAATTAAACCCCTATAATTGTCCATCATAGTACCTCTCTCCAGGTTGTAGCATTTTGAAAAAAGAGAGCTTTCAGCTGTCTCTTAAATGATTCAACAGAAGAGAGTTGTCTCAAAGACATTGGCAATGTATTATATAGTTTAGGGGGTCTATACTGTACACAAAAGAACGATCAGAGAAAGATGACTGGTGAATGGCTCCAGGCTCGTCGAGAAGAATCATCTTCATTAAGTAACTCCACCCTTTGTGGGATTAGGGCGTCGGGCTATAGATAGATAGATAGATAGACACTTGGGCCTGCCGATGGGAGTTTTAACAATTCAGCAAGATACATCGGTTTACCAAACTTAAGAACCTTGAATGTAGTAAGACACAGTTTAAATTCAGTTCTAGTCTTTACTGGTAACCAATGCTGCTCAATTAGGAACGGGGTAGTCGAGGTTCTCGGGGAGAGACCAAAGATAAGCCGTGTTTCCCTGTTCAACACAGACTGAACTTTTATTAGTATATTATCTGGAAGACCAGTCCACAGTGAATTGCAATAATCAACACGAGACAAGACCACTGCATGGACCAGTGTTAAGAGGCAACGTCTATTCAGGAATTTTTTCACAGTACAGATTTCTGATATGTAAGTTACACCAATGTCCAGACACCCTAAGTTTGCCTGCTGCAATGGGCCATGCTTCCATTCACTCATCATTCAAGCCTCCAGAATCCTGGCTGTATCTGATATGTCAAAAACTTTCACCCCATTGTGTAGCTTCACATAAACATATCCTATAGAGTCAGTCTGAAAGCTGTCACGCTAAAAAGGGGTGCCAAATCTCTGATCATGCACTTCTTCTCACAACATTCATCCAGCCAGGTCAATCTCTTGTCAGTCCCCTAGCCTCAGCGACTTCCATAATCTCTTCCTCACACACTCATCCACCATATTCCACCACCTTTTCCTTGGCCTACCTCGCCTCCTCCCTCCTTCAGATTCGCTCAGATATACCTTTTTCACAACCCTATTGTTATCCATTCCACATGACCATCTCAGTACAGTACACTTTCTTTGATTCTGGTGTCCACAGACATCCTCACTCTGCATCTTTCACAAATCACATTACTGTACTGTATTTTGTATCCTGTCCACCCTCTGTACTCCTCATATATTCCTCAGCAGTCCCATCTCCATTGCTCTCACTTCTGACTTTTCATTTTCATGCCACACCATAGTCTCACGTCCATATGTTAAAGTTGGCACTAATGCTTCTTCATGTAACCCTAGCACAACTGCAACGTCTTTTTCTTATCAAGGTATTCATAACACCAGCTACTTTCTATCCCT
This sequence comes from Coenobita brevimanus, assembly GCF_032717465.1. Classification (NCBI taxonomy): domain Eukaryota; kingdom Metazoa; phylum Arthropoda; class Malacostraca; order Decapoda; family Coenobitidae; genus Coenobita; species Coenobita brevimanus. The sequence continues at coordinate 64,677,179 of NC_136976.1, forward strand.
GTGTCACGCTACTTTCCACTTCTTTTGCACATTTTCCTCGCATTCCTATCACTGTGCCCAGGTATTTGAACTCTCTCACCAATTCCAGTCTCTCTCCATTCGCTGTGACATTGCACTGGGAGTCACCTTCTCTTTCAGTAACCATCACTTTACTCTTTTCTACATTTATTCTCAAGGCACGACACTCACAGACATCAGCATAACTCTCCACTAGTCAACCAAGCTCTTGTCTGGTACTTGTAAGTAGCACTGCACCATCAGCATACAACAATTTTGAGATATTCCATCCATCAACATTTGTTACCAATGCCATCACTCTCTCCATTACTTGTGTTTTTATTTCTCTTATCACCCCATCCATATATATATTGATCAACCATGGGGACATCACACAACCTTGTCTCATGCCCACACTGATCGTGGACCATTCACTTAGATGCCCATTTACCCTTACACGTGCTTCACTACCATCATAAAAACTCTTGACGGCACCTAACAGCCTACCATCTACATTGTCCATGAGGAAAAGCTTCCACAATCCTTCTCTGTCTCCTTTGTCGTATGCTTTTTCCAGATCCATAAATGTCATATACACCTTATAGCCCTTCTCACAAGTTTTCTCCACTATCTGCATCACTGCAAATATTTGATCCACACATCCTCTGCCACTCCTGAAGCCATCCTGTTCATCACTTACTAGGACTTCAGATATCTCTCTTACTTTGTCTATAATAATTCTTCCATATTCCTGCCCAAGAACACTTGGTAAACTTCTGCTACGATAGTTCTTGTACTCACTTGACTCACCTTTATTTTACATGTACACTAGATATAAGGCCAAAAATAGTCATGTCTATCAACTAATGGATTTGGCCCTGCATGGTGTAAAACCCTTTTCTTGCTCTTGAGTACATCATATTTTGAGCATCCTAGCAGCATCATGCAGCAGACATAGACAACTATCCTCCTTCTCCTCCAACTTTCTTTTCATCCACACCACATATGGTTTTCTTTCAACATCACCCAAAGTTTCACTTCCATTGACTTTCTGTGGCTCTTTCTATGTGTATTCTTTGAATATTGTCATTTACAGTAGACTACAGAAGTTCATCCTTATCATCCTGTGATGTGTGAGTCTTTTGATCTGGTAACACTGTATGATATAAGGTTCCCTAATATGGGTTATATGGCTAATATTTAAGATACATAATCAGAGTTACCTTAAGACAATATTAAATATTTTTGTGGGATTTAACCCATTAACTGCTCTATATAGCCTGGGCTGTTCCAAGTGCAACTGCTCAATACAGCCCTGGCTGCGCAGGTGAATTTCGAATATAGTACCATGGTGACCAAGGCCGACCCATGCAAGCATCTTTTAGCCTTCAAAACCAAAACCAAAAAGAAATCGAAAACCATACATTCCAATAGGGAATCAGACACATCGATGTTCATCCATGGCTTTACCAAGGTAAATATTGAGCTAATATTTTGTTACTGTATCCTTTGACATGTGTTCTCTCAATTCCTAAGACAAACTTTGTCCTTTGGGAAATTTCATTTTTACCCCTATGTCTGCGCACCACGGACACCTCCAAAAAACTGCCATGTGCAGTTAACGGGTTAAAAAGTCCTGTGGTACAGTTCTTTTAAATTGTTTCATTGTGCTGGAGATCAGTAGTGAATAATTAAAAAGTAATGAAAGGGACTGAATTTATTAGCAGAATTTACCAGAAATTTGTTCACAGCTTTTACACCACCACCCACAAGGTAATGTGGAGACTACTGTGGTGTCACTGGTCAGTGTGTGGAGAGATGCAAATTCAGTATCCATCTGGGAACTAAACCCCCATGTTCTTCCTATGGCTTGCAGTGGAGAGGCATTGCGTACTGCAGAGGAACTTTTGCTAACTACACGGGACAGCCCCAGAAGGGGTGGTTGCTCGCCTGTAATTGATGGGTCTGTGTGGTGAGACAGGCCAGAGCTACTCGATAATAACAAAACTTTGCATCTTATCTATAAACCCATAGTAGTCATTTAATGTATATTGTGCTGTATTTACTTTCCAGGGCCAGAAGAAGACATCCCACGTAAATTAGAGTATATGGAGTTTGAATGTCATGCCCCCTCAGATTACTTCAAGGATCGAACATCTCCGTACTCTACCATGACATACCAGCCACAGTTCTGTTATGTTTGGTCAAGGCTTGGTCATCAAATCAAGCCAATTGAAAAAGCTAAGGAACTAATGGCTAAGTAAATCACATTTTATTCTGCATTTGTGTGTGTGTGTGTGTGTGTGTGTGTGTGTGTGTGTGTGTGTGTGTGTGTGTGTGTGTGTGTGTGTGTGTGTGTGTATGCATACATGCATGCATGTGTGCATGCTATATTGTTATGTGAATATCATTGATGTTTTGTAGACTGATGCCAGAGAAGTGTGCCTTCATGTGGATGCACTGATATAACTGGGTGACTGTTGCCCAATTATACAAATATCCCTAAACTTGCTTCCTGTACCCTGAAAAGGGGCTGGTAGACTGCAGGAGGGAGGCAGCATCGGCCTGCAGTTTAGTGTTCACTTTCAGATTAAGATAACACTACTACTATTACTATTTTTTAGATTAGCATAATAAATTTTGCCTCTTAAAAGGCATATTTAATAAGTAAAACAGTGTACAGTTTGAGTAATTATAAATCTGCAAAAGGTTAGACCTATATAGACATTGTAGACTAATGAAATTTCTGGGACTGGTTTAGTGGAGGAGATGTGTTATGTGTAGGAAGCAAAATAAGCTGTTTCTTTAGGGTTAGTCACAGCATTGTGGGAAGAGTCAAAGCAACTAAGACATACAGTAATCAGGATAAAGCTTATCATGTTTTGCTGTTTCTAAAGAAAGTTGTTTTGTGAACTGTACAGTGTAATAGCAATTGTACTGATTTTGTAGGTTGCAAATATAAGTTCACTTGTGGTGATGCATTGTACTTTGAAAATTCAAAACCAAAAAGGTCATGGTGTAAGTGAACTGGGTAAACTCTTACATGTATATCAAGGATCTTTTATGAATACATTTAATAAGTCAATGTTTGATGTATTGAAATATGATAGTGTTGTTCCACCCAGAATTTAACAACTATAGTACTGGTCTCAGTATATTGTGAAATAGGGACTGCATAACACTGCCTCATATGCCATAAACATGTACAGATCTATATTTAGGTTTTGGGAGGGAGCTTAGGAACTAAAAACCCACATGTGTGATGTAAATGTTGATATAAATTGGCTTCATACTGTATTTATTCTTTTTAATGTGTACACATATCTCCCTTTTAATAGTGACAAAATTAGTATACCTCTCTCTGTATATCTGTCTATCTCTCTGTCTATAGCCAGATGCCCTAATCCCATAAGGGGTGGCCACAAACAAATTGTCTCCATGTCGCCCTGTCCCCTGTCATTACGCTGCCCTCCCCCCAACTCACCCCCCCCCCCATATACCTCCACTCCATCCTTCCACCTCATCTTCGGTCTCCCTTTGTCTCACTCCTCCTTCACCTCATTCACATACACTGTCCTCGTTAGTCTCTCACTTGCCATCCTCTCAACATGGCCAAACCACCTATCACATCCACATTCACACCACAATGCTCCCTCACTTCCTCATTTGTCAGTCTCTCTCTCCATGTAACTCCACATGCTCCTCTCAAATAAGCCATTTCCACTGCTCTTACTCTTGACTTGTGTGCTTCCAACAAGGTCTAAGCTTCGCTTCCATATGTTAGAGTTGGTATCACAATACTGTACTAGCATGCAGTGACCTTTTTTACTTTCATGCTCACTTCCCTATTTCTTATCACTGCTTAAAAAAAAAAAAATAGCAACATTTTTTCCCTGTTGAATGCAGCTGGGGTTGATGAGGTGTATGCAGAGATGATTAAGACTAGTGGAGAGAGCAGAATGAAGTGCTTGTTGGAGATATGTAAAAAGGCATGGATGAGTGAAACTGTGCACAGAGTGGAAAAGAGCTGCGATTGTACCCGTGTACAAAAATGAAGGTGAGCAAAGTGAGTGCAAAAATTATTGTGGCATAAGTTTATTGAGTATGGTTGGGAAGGTATATGGAAGAATTATTATAGACAAAATAAGAGATATCAGAAGTCCTAGTGAGTGATGAACAGGGTGGCTTTAGGAGTGGTAGAGGATGTGTCGATCAAATATTTGCAGTAAGACACATAGTGGAGAGGGCATGTGAGAAGGACCATAATGTGTTTATGGCATTCATGGATCTGGAAAAACCATGCAACAAAGTAGACAGAGAAGGATTGTGGAAGGTTTCGTGCATGTATGGTGTAGATGGTAAGCTGCTAGGTGCTGTCAAGAGTTTTTATAATGGTAGTGAAGCATGTGTAAAGGTAAATGGGCATCTAAGTGAATGGTTCACAATTAGTGTGGGCGTGCGACAAGGATGTGTGATGTCCTCATGGTTGTTCATTATATATATGGATGGGGTGATGAGAGAAGTAAAAACACGAGTAATGGAGAGAGGGATGGCGTTGGTAATGAATGGTGATGGATGGAATATCTCTAAGTTGTTTTATGCTGGTGATGCAGTACTACTTGCAAATACTGCACAAGAACTTGGTAGACTAATGCAGAGTTTTGCTAATGTCTGTAAGTGTCGTCCCTTGAGAGTAAATGTAGAAAAGAGTAAAGTGATGGTTATTGACAGGGAAGGTGAATCCCAGTGTGATGTTACCGTGAATGGAGAGAGACTGGAATTAGCGAGAGAGTTCAAATACCTGACTACAGTGATAGAAAAGAGAGGAAAATGTGGAAAAGAAGTGGAAAGTAGAGTGACACGAGGAAGGAAAGTAGCCGGTGCTATGAAGGCCTTGATAAGAAACAGAGGCTTGAGTGTTGCAGCTGTGTGAGGGTTACATGAAGGAGTGTTAGTGCCAACTTTAACATATGGACGTGAGACTATGGTGTGGCATGAAAATGAAAAGTCAAGAGTGAGAGCGGTGGAGATAGGATTGCTGAGGAATGTATGTGGAGTACAGAGAGTGGATAGGATATGAAACACGGTAATCCGTTTAATATCCGGACGCCCAATAACCGGACACCCCAATATCTGGTCATTTTGGGCCCGAGCCTTCGGAACCCCAAAATGGGCAAAAAAAAATTTAGAAAGCCAAAAAAAAACTGACATTTTTTTCACCTGTAATTAGAACTTTGCGCATGGCTTTGATCAGCTGTGTTTTGCTGCGTACTTCGGCCGATGTCTGCCAGGACGACATTGCCTCCTCCCTATTTCCCATGTACCCATTGTCGTGAGTGCATGCCCCTCACCATGGCTGCCCATGTGCTCACTTTTGTTGTGGTGCCCTACCTCCTGCAGGCCCTGTTGTTCCTTTGCTGTCTCTTACTCATGGGTGTGATGATGGCCCTGCCGCCTGAGAAGAGGAAACAAGTGGTTCTGACTCTGGAGAAGAAGGAGATATTGGACAAGGTGGACGCGGGATGGTCGACGTCTCGCATCTTCTGTGAATTCAACGTGGCCTGTTCTACCTTGTTTGATATCAAGAAATCCCGGGACAAACTCACCCAGTGCACAGCTGACTTTGCATCAAAGACCAAACGCAGCGTGGAGGGGAAGGTTATGTACCTTCCCAGGTTTGCAGAAATCGACCACTCCACGCTGATTTCATATCGACAACAATGTGCTGCTGGTGCATGGTATGGAGTTGAAGGCTGCTGCCAAGAAGTTCGCAAGGCTACACGACACCCCAGACTTTAAGGCATCTGAGGGTTGGCTCTTCGCTTTCAAGTTACGCCGTGGACTTAACAACCGTAAGGCCCATGGCAAATCTCTGGACGCCAACGAGGAGAGAGTAGGGGAGTTTCGGCAGAAGATGAAGGGCTTGATCGACAGGGAGGGCCTCACTCGGTCAAGTCTACAACGCCAATGAAACTGGTCTGTTCTATTGCTTGCTGCCATCAAACACTCTAGCAGAGGAGACAGAGAAGCATGTGCCTGGCCACAAGCTCTCGAAGCAATGGATATCTGCTTTGTGTTGAGCCAGTGCTAATGGCATGCACCGGCTCAAGCCCGTTATTGTTGACCGTGCAAAGCAGCCTTGGTGCCTTCGTGGGATGATGAAAGTCCTTCCTGTCGTGTGGTACCATTCTCTGAAGGCTTGATTCACAGCCAAGATCTTCAAAGACTGGTTTCACCAGCACTTCGTCAAGGAGGTCATCCATTATCAGACGAGCACACTGGGAATCCCGCGCGACCAGGTAAAGGCCCTCCTCTTGGACATGCACTGGCGTATTCATCCGACAAGGAGTTGGTGGCTGAGAATGGTTGCATTAGGTGCTTGTTTTTGCTACCTAATACGACTGCTCTCATCCAACCACAGGACCAAGGAGTGATTGTGGCAATGAAGAGGCTTTACCGTCGGCAGTTCCTGGATGAGGTGATGGTTGTTCTTGAAGACGAGGACGAGTGCAGGGAGGGACGGGACAGGCGAAGCCAGCGGACTGTGGAAAACCTTCGCTGCTACAACATCAAGCCATCCATCTACAACTGGGCCAGTGCATGGAGGGAAGACTCTGTCAAGACTCTGGAAAGTGGTTAGTCTCGTCTGCTTCTCGGAGCCGATGTGGTGCATGACTTTTTAGGTTTTGATGTGGATGACTTCTGTGCACATCTTTGTGTGGCTGGCAACGACATTGATGTGGACGAAGTGTGTGAGTGGTTGGATGACGACGAGGGCAATCCTGGGTATCAGATCATGTCTGATATCGAGTTTGCATCTTCAGCTGCCAGTACAAAACCCAGCTTGAAGATTCCGATGAGGACAGCGAGGATGATGAGGACTCCTCTCAGTATGCCACTGCTCCTGCCATCCCCAAGCTGAGCTCACTCCGGGAGCACGTCGAGTTCGTTCTTGACTACCTAGAACACCCGGACTGCGACAGGGAGATGGGGTCCCTGAGACTTGTGGAGGAAGCATGCGCTTTTAGGCAGCGCATCATCAATTGCCAGAATCGTTGTTCCTTACGTCAGTCAACCATTGACAGTTTCGTCAGACCCATGACCCCTGTCGTGCTCAGTCCTGGCTCGACGCCATTGTCTCCACAAGACAGGCCTTCCACCTCCGAGCCACAGCCCAGCAAATCGACCACGGTGGAGTCGCCACTGGACGTGAGTTTGTGGCTATCTTCACAGTTGTCTGCAGTGGGTAGTCCATCACCACGTCCCAGCGACACGCCCCTCAGCCACCTGCAACACCTACTCTCAGACTCTGACAGTGAATAAACACGATGGAACACATTCTATCCATTTCTCCTTTCTCTGAAATCTCCATTTGAGGAGATTTCAATGTTCACCACCACCTTTGGCTCTCCTCTACTTTCACTGATCCACCTGGTGAACTAGCCTACATCTTTTCTGTCGTTAATGACCTAGAGCAGCTTGTACAGCACCCTACCCGTATCCCTGACCGCCTTGGAGAGAGCTCCAACATACTTGACCTCTTCCTTAAAGTTAATCCTTCTGCTTATACTGTTAATCTTTTCTCTCCATTAGGCTCCTCCGATCACAACCTTATCACCTTAACCTGTCCTATCGCTACGGTATGGCCTGTGGACCCTCCAAAGAAACGTCATCTGTGGCACTTTGGAGCTGTGGCTTGGGAGGCCCTCAGGCAGTACTTCTTTGATTTTCCCTGGAATTATTTTTGCTTCCATGGCGGGGAGCCATCTGAATGTGCCTCGCGCATTGCGGAGGATATTCTCCCGGGCATGGAAGCATACATTCCTTTTTCATATCCTATGACTAATGCAAAAAAGCCTTGGGTTAATCACACTTGTTCTAATGCTGTCCGCAACAAGGAGAGGGCCTATAAAAGGTACCAGAGCCAACCCACCCCTGAGTCACATCTTGCTTATAATTCTGCCTGAAATCGTGCTAAGTCTGTACTTCGCTCTGCTAAAATTAATTTCATCCGTACTAAATGCTCTCAACTCTCCAACTCGAATTCCTCCTGCTCCTTCTGGCACCTTGCCAAAAACCTCTCTGACAACTTTACCTCATCATCCTTCCCTCCTTTTTTCTACTCTGATGGTTCTGTAGCTATCTCTTCTACTGAAAAAGCAGATCTCTTTGCTCAGACTTTCTCCTCCAATTCCACCTTAGATGATTCCGGTGCTGTTCCTCCATCACTTCCCCCCTCAGACTTCCTCATGGCTGACATTAAAATTTCTTCAGCTGATGTATTTTCTGCCATCACAGGCCTCAATACTAACAAGGCATATGGGCCTGATGGAGTCCCTCCTGTTGTTCTCAAGAACTGTGCTTCTGTGCTTACACCCTGCCTAGGCAAACTCTTTCGTCTTTGTCTATCAAGTTGTACCTTTCCTTCTTGCTGGAAGTTTCCTTTCATTCAGCCAGTCTCAAAGAAGGATGACCATTCCCAACCCTCTAACTATCGTCCAATTGTTTTAACATCCTGTATCTCAAAAGTTTTCGAGTCATTTCTTAATAAAAAAATTTTAAAGCATCTTTCCCATCACAACCTTCTTTCTGATTGTCAGAATGGGTTCCGTCAGGGACGCTCCACTGGCGATCTTTTCACCTACCTTTGCGACTCCTGGTTGTCCTCCTTTCGGGACTTTGGTGAAAGCTTTGCCATTGCATTTGACATCTCAAAGGCTTTCGATCGAGTCTGGCACAAATCTTTAATTTCCAAATTGCCCTCCTACAGTTTCTATCCTTCTATCTGTGCCTTCATCTATAGCTTCCTTTCTGGTCGTTCTGTAGCTGCTGTTGTAGACGGCCATCGTTCTTCTCCTAGATCTATCAACAGTGGTGTTTCTCAGGGCTCTGTCCTATCACGAACTCTCTTCCTTTTGTTCATCAGTGACCTTCTAAGCTGTACATCTAACCCTATCCACTTGTACGCTGATGACTCCACCCTTCACCTTTTCATTCGGTTCCCACAACATCTATTTCAGCAGTTACTTCAACAAACAAGGGATGAGGCTATGGCTCATATCTCTGACTGGGGTAAAATAATCTTGTTGTTTTTAATGCATCAATGACTCAGTTCTTACACCTATCAGCCCAACAAAATCTTCCACAGGTGCACCCACTGATGTTTAATAATTTTTAGCTTAATCCTGCATCATCCTTGAACATGCTTGGTGTTTTATTAACTCAGGACTTATCTTGGAAAGATCATATTACATCTCTTGTAAAATCTGCCTCCAAGAGATTAGGTGTGCTAAGCGGACTCCGTTCCTTTTTTACCACTGCACAATTGTTGACTCTATACCCAGGGTTTATCTGCCCCTGTGTGGAGTACAACTCGCATGCGTGGGGAGGTTCTCCACATACAGCTCTTCTCAATAGGGTGGAGTCAAAGGCTTTCCGTCTCATTAACTCTCCTCGTCCTATTGGCTTCCTTCAACCTCTGTCTTTTCACCGTACTGTTGCATCTTTATCCTTTTTCTATCACTACTTCAATGGTTGCTGCTCCTCTGAACTGTCTGCATGCATTCCTCCACCTCTACGACGGGTGCATAGCACCTGCCAAGCGGCAAACTCATCCCTTTTCTGTCCAGCTCTCTAATGCAAGAGTTAACCGTTACTCCCAGTCCTTCATTTATGCAACAGGTCAACTCTGGAACTGTCTCCCTCTGTCTGTATTTCCTGCTTCCTATGATCTCCAGTCTTTCAAACGCAGTGTGTCCAGGCATCTTAAAATGATCGGATCTTGAATTTGGCTCTCTCTTGTATTTTGTTCCTCTCTTGGAGGGAACAGTTTTTGCAGGCTCATGGCCTTTGGTTCCTTCTTCCTAGCATTTAAAAAAAAAAAAAAAAAAAAAAAAAAATGCCACTAGACCACAAGGGGAATCTACAGTGTTGTGCCGTGTAAAGAACATAATGTACAGTGTTAAGAAATTGGAATTCTGAGTACAAAGAATTAAGTGCAGAGTGCTACTGTACAGTGGAGAATTTCAAGTGCAAGAACAAGTAAGGAAAGAATGTGCAGTGGTAAAGAATTAGAATTCAGAGTGCAAAGGTTTAAATGCAGAGTGCAACACTGGTGAGTTTCAGGTGTAGCGCAAGTTAGAAAAGAATGCGCATTGTTAAGAAATTAAGAATTCAGAGTGCAAAGGATTAAGTGCAGTGCAACACTGGATTACTGTACGTGCTTCAGGTGCTCCTTCTTACTGTCGAAGTCTGAGAGGAGGCGGGTAATTCATCGTAACAGCCATGGACGTGTTGTAAGTACCCTGGATACTGCTAAATATTTTCCATACTCACCACTAAATCCTTATTCTCTTGTTCCTTTTCATTTATTTCATGCTTTCTGTCCCTTATTTGTGTGAATAGGGTCTTACATAGGTGCTAGCATGTCCGGTAGGGAGTTATGTAGGTGGTTTTCTGAGTTAGGCTGGGTTAGGGTCCATAAGTACCTGTCCAGGAGGCATTTTCCCAGTATCCAGGACATGCCTTTGGCTGTATTACATCGGATAATGGAGGGATTACTGTAATGTGATTCATAAAAGATGCGGAGTGAGGAGTCTGTTTTCGTTTTCGTTTTCGTTTTTAAAGGCTCCAACATGCTTGCATGTGTCGGCCTTGGTCACCTAATGGCGGCTCTCCATGCTGCACGATCCATTGCAGCCTCCCTGTTCAGTCCCTTAACCCTAAGGTCACACTTAATGACCTCGTCCCATGTCTTTCTCGGTCTACCCCTCATAACCCCACCCCCAATATTAACACTTCTCACCTTCCTCACCCAGCTATCATCCCCCATCCTCTCCACATGTCCAAACCACCTCAATCTACCTCTCCTCATCACAACACCAATACACTCCAGTCCCATCCTACCTCTCAACTCTTCCATTGTAAACCCAGCCCCTCCAGGCCTTGGACGCAGGGACGCACTGCACATCCACCTAATCATTGTCATTTCTGTACGTCTGAGCCGGCGAATGTCTTCCTCCTTCACTGCCCAGGTCTCACTGCCATACAGCATTACACTCCTAACACACGCTGCATACAAAGACCCCTTAGCACGTAGGGAGAGCCCCCTCAATGTCAGGAGAGGCAAGAGCTCCCTGAACTTCTTCCAACCACTTCTCACCCTAGCCACAGAGCTAGCTCCAGCCCCACCTCCAGCACACAACATGTCTCCTAAATAACAAAACTCTTCCACACACTCAAGAGATTCACCAGCAAGTTCAATTCTTTCACGTCTGACGATCTCCACCTGCTCACCCCGGCACGCCGTACACATAAAATCAGCATTATCTCGCAGTCTACCTCTGATACCACTACATCTCTTATGCACCCATTTATCACACACATCGCACAAGATGGAATTACTTCCCACGCCCTTGTGGCAAACTGCACATGGCCACTCTCCCTCGTCTTTGACAGTACCGCCACCAACCCTAGATATCATCACTTTTGTTTTATCTGCATTTACCCTTAAACCCTTTTGCCCCATACCATCTCTCCACTTCCTAAACCTTTCCTCCGCCTCCCTTTCATTCTCTACAATCAACACCAAATCATCAGCATACAACAACTCCCACGGGAGTCCGTTTCTAAAGTCACGTGAAAGGGCTTCAAGTACCATGATAAACAACATGGGACTCAAGACTGACCCCTGATGCACACCAACATTCACGGAAAACTCATCACTCAAATCTCCATTCACTCTCACCTGGGTGTGAGCACCCACATACATGGCCATAACCACCCTAACCAGCCACTCCTCCAAGCCAAGCTTTCTCATTGCCCACTTCACCACCTCTCTAGGGACTCTGTCAAAGGCCTTTTCCAAATCAACAAAAACAAAATAAAGATCCCTTCTCCTACCAATATATTTTTCCTGAAGCTGTCGAACAATGAATATGGCATCAGTGGTCCCCCTACCTGGCATAAACCCAAACTGCATCTCATCAATATTCACTCTTTCTCTAATCATACCTTCTAAAACTCTCTCCATTACCTTCATTATCTGATCTAAAAGCTTTATACCTCTATAATTCCCTCTTTCCAGGGCATCACCCTTCCCTTTATACACATTTACAATTACACTCTTCAGCCAATCATCTGGGACAACACACTCATAAATAATCCTATTTATCAGGTCAGTGACTAAACTCACCCCTATATCGCCTGAGGCCTTCAACATTTCGGCAGTCAACCCAGACACACCTGCTGCCTTCCCCACCCTCATCCTGCCTATTGCCTCACTCACAGTAGCAGTATCAATCAAAGGCCAAGGGCCAGACACTGGATCTGCTGGCTCCAAACCTTCCCTGTCCCAGTCAAACTCCTCATTCAACAACCGGTTATAATGCTCTCTCCATGCATCTTTAATATCCTCACTGTTCACCACTACCCTTCCTTCATCATTCATCACACACTGCTCACCTATGATATCCCGATTATCCCTCTTCACCTGACCTGCCACCCTAAATATATTTTTCCTTTCCCCATGATTTAGGTTATCAAGTAATTGTCTCTGTGACTCAGACTTTGCCCTGTATACCTCTCTCCTAGCCCTACGCTTGGCAGCCAAATATTCCTCTTTGCTACCACCCTTCTTCCATTCCCGGAAAAGCCTTCTTTTCTCCTTAATTGCAGCTTCTACACCCTCATCCCACCACCAAGTTACTTTATGTCTTGGTGGTCCTCTTGTCCAGCCGCATGTTACATCAGTAACTCTCAAGAAATTGTTCTTGAGGGCTCTGTACTGTTCATTAACGCCTCTGTCTACAGCTCCCTGTTCAGCCACCACTCTCCTCAACTCGCTATAGAAGGCATCCCTTACTACTTGGTTTTTCAGCTTCCATATTTTCCTCCTAGGTACATAAGTCCTCTTTTTCATCATTTGTTCTTTAAGCACCATATCACAAATCAATAGTTTGTGCTGCTGCACACACTCCTCACTTCCTATAACTTTAACATCCCTCACTAACCTCCTATCGGCCCTCCTAACCAGAAAATAATCTATCTGACTGCTATTTCCCCCAGACTCATACGTAATTAACCTACTGTCTCTTTTCCTAAAATATGTGTTGCACACAATCATGTCCGTTGCCTCCCCAAACTCGAGTATCCTTTCCCCTTCTTCATTCCTTAGACCATATGCACATCCTCATGCACTCCTTCATAACCTTGGGCTGCTTCACCTACATGACCATTTAAGTCCCCTCCCAAAATCACTATCTCATCATCCCGCATACCACCCACTACACGTATTAAATCATCCCAAAATCTATCTTTCTCTGATTCATCCAATCCTGCCTGTGGAGCATATGCCGATATAATCACAGCTATCTTTCTTCCCAACAGAATTTTCACAACCAATATCCTATCGCTTACTCTCAAAACATTCATAACATATTCCACCCATTTCTCCGCAACCATCACACCAACACCTCCATATCCGTCTGTCCTCCCCTGCCAAAACAACTTATAGCAACAGTCCTTCCCAACAATCTTTCTGGCTGATCCACCCCTGTACCGGACTTCCTGCAAACACGCCACGTCCACCCACCTCCTACTGAATGCCTCAACGACTTCCCCTGCTCTTCCCCTCAAACTTCCCACATTCCATGAACCCACCCTCATCCCCATGGGTGATTTACTGTCCTCAGGCTTGCTTTGAAACCTTTTTTGTTTTGTCATCTTCAGTATTAATAAATGGGGACAGACACAGCACAGGTCCCACTCACCGCACAATCCCAGGTCCAGGCAATGGATCTGGGACCCCTAGCCCACCAGCTTACCAGTGGCTGTGGTAGTGGCCTCGGGGCACCCTGCCAGGACAGCTGCAGGGACACCCTCCAAGCGCGTCTTGGCACTGCAACTATCCCGCCATTATACACCCACTGATAGGGCAGCCTCCTGGGACGCTACTCCCAGGTTCGGGCCCCTCTCTATTGGGCGGAAGCGGCAGCCTGGGAACCGCAATGCCCTGTACCCTCTAGCACAGGCCCGAGCCCCATCTCGCCCTGGACCCATGATCTATGCCGGCGGAACCCCCGCCACGCCTCCCCCCAGAAGTCCGCCACTAGGTAGCGGGGGCAAAGTTTTCTGGCCGCATGCCCTTGCTGGCGCCAACCCCTGTAACGTAGTGGGATACGTTGTGTGAAATGTAAAGTGCATGTGGTGTAGTGCATAGATAGTTAGAGGAAATGTTTGGGAGAGTATGCTGGTCTACTCTCCATGTTACTGTCACACTGAAAAGGTCAGCAAAGGGGGATGGTTAGATAGCTAGTGAAACAGGAGCTCCAGCTCTCCCTATCACCACCATTCCCATTCCCCTCGGGAGTACTACCCTGTTCGGCCCGTGCTACGGCCTCCTCCTGTGGACACCATAATCGAAGAGAGTGTACTGAGATGGTATGTTCACATGGAGAGAATGGATAACAATAGAGTTGTGAAAAAGGTATAACTGAGCGAATTTGAAGGAGGAAGGAGGTGAGGTAGGCCAAGGAGAAGATGGAGGGATATGGTAGATGAGTGTGTGAGGAAGAGAGGTATGCGAGGCTAGGGGACAGACAAGAGATCGAGCTGGCTGGATGAATGTTGTGAGAAGAAGTGCATGATTTGGGATTTGGCACCCATTTTTAACATGACAGTGTCTGGATTGACTCTCGGATACTGTACGTTTATGTGAGGCTACGGAATGTGGTGGATGTTTTTGACATATCAGATTGAGCCAGGATTCTTGGGCTTGAATGATGAGTGAATGGAAGTTTGGCCCATTGGATTGGGCAAACTTAGGCTGTCTGGACGTGCTGCTCCTCCTCCTGCCCTAGGGTGGGAAAGGAGGTCTGGATGATGATGATGATGATTACGATGTAACCTTTTGAGTACTTTATCCTCTAAATTTCCATCCTTACACATCACACTACCCAAGTACTTAAATTAGCTCACATTTCCATTTCCTCACTATGCATTCAGTAACTTAATTTCTCCCGGAGACCAGGAGTTTACTCCTCACTACGTTCACTATTAAATTCCGTTTCTTATACTCACTCCCAAACTCATTCACCAAGCCTTGCAGTTCCCCTTCATCTTCAGTATTAATGTAATTAATGTACTGTATTATATATTGAGTGGAATTCTAGACACTGAAATATTTTTGTAGCTTCTTCTTAAACCCTTGAATTCGATGACATGTTTTTCATTTTATTTCCATCTGCAAACGATTTTATTCAGCTTCGGGGAGATGTTATGCAGTGAATGGGGTAATGAAAGCTATGTCTAATCCTTGTAGTTAAAAAATGAAATAATATGACAGTATCAAGAATAACAATACAGTATAAAATGCATCCCTGGGCTGAAGGTGTTAATTAAGCTTCTTTTCTTCTGTACTAAAGTGTGCTTATATACGGTGACTCCTTGCTTTATGTGTTCTTGGCTGATAGGCAGAAGTTCTGCAATATGGCTGTGTGACATTCCAGTCATGAGCTCTACCAGATGCCCATGTAGCACAAGGGAAGGCATGGATACATGGCACATTGGACGCAACTTCGTCTGAGCATTTGCCGTAAAAGTAAAGTATGTATCTGTAAAATAATGCAAGGGAGGCAACATTCCTTCTTACGTAGTTTATTTGTCATGGCAGTGTTATTAATAATGCCAGCTGCTTTGTTTTGAATTTTGTCTAGTTGTTTTAGTGCGACCTTTCCACATCCATTCCACAAGGGTGAACAATATTCAAGCTGAGAGCGCACATGACCCTTATAAATTGTAGCTAACTGCTCGTCAGTGAAGAAGTTATGGACTCTGTACAATAATATAAGTTTCTGTGAGGCGGTTTTAGCAAGTGATGTGACATGAGAGGTCCAGCTGAGGGCATTGTTAAGTGAAACACCGAGAATTTAAATACTTTTGGAGATAGGAATATTAGTAGCATTGAAGATAATGTTCGAATCTGACTATGTCTGTCTGTTAGTAAATTGCATATATTTGGTTTTACTAGCATTAAATAAGACAAGGTTATTTTGTCCCCATTCATTGATCTTAGATAAGTCTTGGTTTATGGAGATGGCTGCAGTGAATTGAGAGTTAGAGATATTAAACTTTGTAAATGGATGTTTGAGTGTTAATGAACTGTGAAGTGTTGAGTCATCTGCATATGAATGGATGGGATTGTGGGTGACAGATAAGAGATCATTAATATGAACTAGGAATGGGGTTGGCGCCAGAACTGATCCTTGTAGCACGCCGGCATTCATTAAGTGGAAATTGGAATATACATCATCTACCTTTACTCTTATTTTTCTGTCGCTAAGATATGAGGAAAGCAGAGGGACAAAGCAGTGGAGTTTGGATAGCAGGGAACTGTGCTACACTCTGTTGAAAGCAGGCCTGTAGCCACGGGGGGGCTATGGAGGGGCTTAGCCCCCCAAAGAAACTCATTAGCCCCCTCCAGAAGTTTTTCACATAGAAGAGTATATGATTTACTCACACACAAACCGGGAAAATATACGAAAATTCAAGCCAGATATACTACTTTTTCGTATCACATGATTTGATTCTGTACAGCTACATGTTTAATGACAGTTATCATAAGGTCATGATGTAATTCATTATATGCCAGATAAGCTGGTATAGATTATAGGTGTTACACTGGAATTTAGTTGAACCCGGTCGTGGTTGAATGAACCGTATCAGCGCTGCGGCGGTTTGCATGTTTATATGGCATATGCCACTAGGAAAGTGGCACACAACACCATTTCAAATTCAAACTTATACCGATGAAAACACGGTGAAGCCTACCAACCTTGGCGGTCTGGGCCCTGGCACATTAGATAGAAGGTGCAGCATAGAGCGTCACTCAACCAACAGTGCAAAACAGTACTTTGTGGGACGAGTGATCAGGTAAGCATGTCTTCTTGTAACCTCTTTAGCAATATCAGTGTCAGTTTGCAAATTGCAAATACTGCCGTTGTTATAATTAGCTTTGAAAAAGGTACGAGTTGAAACTTATGAAAGTCGAAAAAGCTATGAAGCATCACCTGTAGAGAAAAGAATAACGTTCATTTTGGTACCAAAAACGGGTTTCATCTGGTTTTAGTGCTTACACTAGCATAATGCAGCATATATTTAGTTGATTACATGTTCATACAATATGTTCTAGAAGAAATATATGTGGAAGAAATAGTATAAAAAAAATAAAGCTCCCCTACAATGAAGATGGCCCCCCCAAATTTCAAGTCCTGACTGTGGGCCTGGTCAAAAGCTTTAGAGGTATCAAAGGCTACTGTATGAGTTTCTCCATGTTGGTCAATTGATTAATGGATGTTATGAGTCAGGAGGTTGAGTATATCAGTGGTGGATCTTTCGTGGTGAAAACCATAATGTCTATCACTAATTAAGTTGTTGGATTCAAAGTGTTTAACTATGTACTTATTGATTACAGTTTCAAATACTTTACCAAGAGAAGATGTGATAGCTTTTGGTCTGTAATCAGAGGGATCAGAGGAACTTCCTTTCTTTGGAATAGGGTGGATATTGGCTTCGTTCCATGAATTAGGGAATGAAGAAGTACATATTTTAATTCAGAACAGAGGCAAGTTCTATGGAACACATTTTCAAAACATTCATCATCATCATCATCATCATCCGGACCTCCTTTCCCACTCTAGGGCGGGGTGAGGAGTAGCAGTGTCCAGACAGCCTTGAGTTGCCCAGTTCAATGGGCCACGCTTCCATTCACTCATCATTCAAGCCCCTGGAATCCTGGCTCTATCTTATTCGCCGAAAACATTCATCATGTTCTGTAGCTTCACATGAATGTATCAGTTAGAGTCAATCCAGACGCTGCCACATTAAAAAGGGGTGCCAAATCCCTGATTATGCACTTCTCACAACATTCATCTCGCCAACTCTATCTCCTGTCAGTACCCTAGCCTCACCGACTCACATTTTCAAAACAATTGGGGGAATTCCATCTGGGCCTGGAGCTTTGTTGGTTGGTAAATTGTCTAGGATGGACTTTATGTATCTAGTCTGCATTTTAATTGGAACAATTTCGGGCGAGTCTAGTTCTAGTACTGGGACATTCTGGTTGACTGCCTCTGTGGTAGAATTTCTGGCAAATGTACTGGCAAGAATATTCACTTTAACACGCAGGTCATTTGTAATGTTACCGTCTGAAGGTATTAGTGGGGGAATGGATGATGACTTTTTAAAGGTATTTTTGAAAGAATTGAGAGTAGGCCAGAATAATGTATTGTCATTAGGATTGTTAAGTAGTTTTGATGCTTGGTTTGGAAGAAAGTTTCTGCTTTTACATGGTTTCTTGCAATTTCAAATTGACAGAGTGATTCAGATGTTTTTTATTTTAAGTAAGAGTTAAATGCTAATGGCTTTTGGGCTGTTGCTCTGGCACAATTGCTATCAAACCATTTTGGAGAGTTCAATCTTTTAGTGAACTGTTGACTTGGTAAGAATAAATCCATACCAGCTAGTATTAAGTACACTCAATCCTCGTAAACCATGTGTTTATAAACCACAGATTCGTAAACTGCAGCAAAGTGGCTGTCAGACTGCCGGCACCCTTAAACCGCTGTTAAGTCACGAAAATCGCGGATCTAGGCACCGAAGTGGGCCTTTTCCGAGGAGAATCGTAAACTGCGGCATTCAATTTGATAACCGCGACCCAACAACCATCATCATCAAGCATCAGTCATCTCTGAGGCAGACTTTGAGGGCTTCTTGAGGGAGGCTGAGGAGCTGGAGAAGGGAGAACAGCATGAGGGAGCACCCCCACCTCATGCTGAGAGGTTCTAAGTTCTTCCCAACACCACCCCTCTTCATTCACTTAAGCAATATTGTCATAGGATTAAGGTGAGATCCCTTAACATTGCGTATTTCTATTAAATACATGCACTGAATATTCCTAAATTTGTATGTTTGTGTTTGATGGTGCCTAGATAGGTGTAGGTAGGGTGCTTTGGGGGGTGGTTGGCCAAAGTCCGTACCCAAATTAATTTTTCACATAAGAGTTATTATTTACTAAATTTGTATGTTTGTGTTTGATGGTGCCTAGATAGGTGTAGGTAGGGTGCTTTGGGGGGTGGTTGGCCAAAGTCCATACCCAAATTAATTTTTCACATAAGAATTATTATTTATAAACCACGGATTTTGTAAACCGCGGCAGTGGTCCAGACCCAAATTGCCGCGGTTTACAAGGATTGAGTGTAGTGTGGGACTGGGTAGAACTGACATCACTAGAGAAGAGAGACTGCCATGGAATGTCAGCAAGATAATTTCTTAATCCATCCAAGTTTGCCCTATTAAAGTGCTATCGTGTCACCCTGGCAGGTTCAGAACGGGGAGGTTTGGGGGAGCCAACTAATGAGGGTTTGATGAGATTGTGGTTGGAAGATCCAAGTGGTGACAGTACTTCTATCCTGTATTGATCTGGATTATTTGTCAGGAATACTGTAGATCCAAGAGTTGGGTGTTATGGTCAGGATTATCAGGTATTCTGGTTGGTTGCTTTACCAACTGCGTGAGATTAAACAATTCTGCAAACAGCTCGCACTCTAGACCAGTATCGTCAGTCATGGCAGAATGCGATAACCATTCTACATTATGTATGTTAAAATAATCCAAAATGGTAATTTCAGTGCTAAAGGTAAGGTTAAGGTTACTCAGCTGCATGGATATGGAGTCAAATACATGTGGTTCTGAAAGCATTGAGGGAGTGATAGACTGCACTGATATATTTGATAATACAGTACCCTCACGTCCAGTACGCGTTTGTCCAGTAATGTTCACTTCCAGTACGTTCGGAAAAAAAACAAAAAAAATTATTTCTGTAGTACAGATTTGTTGGGCTAGGTATGGATCGGCCGTGCAAAGTGGGCCAAAGTTCTTCTCTAGTACAGACAGGCTGCTTCCAGTACTACTACCTGCACATGCACGGGAAGATGGCCAACACTGAGGAATGTTTCCCTAGTACAGTACTGCCGCACCAGTCCAGTATGCTTTCTTCATGACCCGTGACAAGTGCCAATCAAATTGCAGTATTGCTGTCACATGAACACACCCCGGCTCCTTTTTTTATCTGAGCTGGGTAGCTCAGACAAGCTCCCACCCTCTATACAGGATGACAAACATCATGTTGGACCTTGCTTTCACCCCGCTGTGCCGACAACGATGTGTCAGTGTGTGGCTTGAGGGAGGTTGATGCAGAGAGGCCTCCTCAGGACCCTGAAGGTCCTCCTCCAGGGGATCAGTAGGACCTCCTACAGCCTTGGAAACCCCTCCCCCTTCCCCCCCAAGCCCATCACCACTCACCTGAAAGGTTGGTAAAATCTTAGTTGTGTCAAAATGTAGTTAAGTTGAATTTTGTGGGGAGTTTTTTAAGGCTTGTTTGACATTCTTCATTTTTCCCATAACGTGTGTTGTTTGTCCAGTACTGATTTAGTCCAGTATGGTAGTATTGTCTGACAGAAATACTGTACTGGACACGAGGGTACTGTATTTAGATAATTTAGGTTATACAGTGAGTAATCAAAGTTAGTTGAAGTGTAGTTTAAAACCATGTCAACTGCAAATTCAGATTTGATATAACAACAGGTGCCAACCGTGTTACGGAAGTTTGTGAGAGATGGTAACTAGGAAGTGCACCTGCACTTCTCCATTGATAAGCAAAAACGAAATTGCAGCAGTCACTGCTGGCACAGTCGCTTGATAGTGACCGGGAGGATTCTGTGCCACTAGCCCTACCCTGCCGATGGTGGCAATTCGAGATACCACCTCGTTTGCTGATATTAATGCAACGGCCATTGCTAAAAGGAATGGAAATAGGTGTGGTATCTTATGTGCATGTAGTGTGGTGTAGACAGTTGAAGGTAGAGGTATTAGCTCCATTACCCTTGCAGTTTTTAGATGCCTAGTGGTTAGTGAGTCAAGGTGTTTGACTGGGTGTGGCCTGTGATGGTTTACTTCCAATGGGTGATTAGGGTTTGCTCACGTAATGTCACTATGTGGCGAGTGAGTGGACACTCTTACCTTCAGTGTCTGGACTGTGTAGGCTAGCCCAAAGTTTCTACACACTTAATGGGGCAATACTGGATTGGATTATGGATGAATGGATAGAGAATTGTGAGAAAATAGCAGTTACATAGTAGTTATAAAAACTGCTACCAAATGAGACACTGCACTGTGAACACTTTTGCCTGTTGTGGCCAAAATTTGGTTAGCATGAAGGTTTGTGTGAGCCAGATATCATGTTATCATTCTGTTCTTCATCCCAAGTAGAAGTATGAGAAAGTCATCATCATCGTCATTTTCGTTATTGCATCTGTTTTCTAAGTAGAATGGGGTCAGAGGGGTTTACTTGGTAGCAGTCCTCCATCTTGCTCAGTTCTACACCAGCTGTCTGGTAATACTTTTAGATTGGAGGTCAACACACGCCACCTTATCCCATGTCTTCCTCAGTAGTAACAAAGCAATTTATCCACAAAAAATGCGTATTTGATTTATGTTTAGCTGTAACTGGTAGCGGTATCAGTTATGCAAGTGTAGTTCATTTTGCCATTAACGTTTTTTCTTGATGTAGTGCTGCTCTCAGGTGCATTGCCCTTTCTTTCCTTCCTTCCTTCCTTCCTCTCCTGTCTTTACTTCCTTTATTCTTTCCTCTTCCTTCTGCCTATGGGTGACTTTACACTCCCTCTTGTGTCTTTCATTCCTTCACTCTCTCCACTTCCTTCTGCCTGTGGGTGACTCTGCTCTGAGTGACAAGCCAAATGGTTTCCTATATGGTAACCATATAACCAAATTATGGCGGCTGGTTGTATAGTGGGCAATTAAGGCACTCCATTCAGATTGAGCCTGTGCAGGGGTGGTTGGGGTTTATTGCTCATGTAATGCCACTCAGGGATGAGTGAGGCTGGTTGCTGTCATCTTAAATGTCAGGACCAACTTGCCTAACCCTGGGCTCCTATGCTCCACATGGGGCAACACAGGATTAGATGATAATGATGTTTTTTCTTGATGTATCAATATTCACTTATTTATAAATGTTAAATTATGGAAAAGCAGTGAATAATGTGAGTAACCACAAACTGTTCTCATTGTTGAAACATGCTTGTTTTGAAATCATTCAGACTCATTGCTCAAAGTACACCTGGTCTAGTCAACCCTGAAGGTACATACATTACATCCTCCCACTCCCCCTGCAGCAAAGCTGACTGGTCTATAAGTGGTACACCTGGGGATCTCCCCCAGCCCCCCAAGGAAAACACAAATATCTGCCTGTGGAAAGATCTGAGCAATTTTCTTATGAAATACAAAGTTGCTCAGCTAGAAATCTTGAGTTGATTTAACATGTCTGCTGTTGCATCAGCTAACACTCAGGCAGTTTTCAGTTTTGGTTATAAAGTCATTTTGGCAACTTTCTTGTGAAATACAAAGTTGCTCAGATTAAAGTTTTGAGTTGGTCTGACGTGTCAGCTGTTGCATCAGCAGATTATTTAGCAGTTTTCAGTGTTGACCATGATGAGACATTTTAGTGACATACTTATGATATACAAAGTGGCTTTGCTTGAAATTTTGAGTTGATTCAACACATCAGCATCTTCATCCAATATTTTTTCTCCATTGTTATTCATAGCTTTATGGTTTTGTTATAAAACAGTTTCAGTTTTACGTACTGTTTGAGTTTCATAGAGAAAAACTTTTTAAAAATTGGCTGCAATAGTTTTGTTGTAGCACTAGCTGATCAGGGTGCCCCAAGGGTAATGGGAATGCTAGTGATAGAGAGAGCTGGAGCCCCCGTTTCACTAGCTACCAGAATATCTGACCATCCCCCTTTGCTTACCGTTTCAGTGTGATTCTAACATGGAGAGTTGACCAGCATACTCTCACAAACACTTCTTTTAACTACCTCATGCACTACACCACATGCACTTTACATATCATGCAACGTACCCCACTACGTCACAGGGGTTGATGCCAGCAAGGGCATGCAGCCAGAAAACTTTTCCCCAGCTACCTAGTGGCCGACCCATTGAGGGGAGGCATGCCGAGGGCTCACCCAGCTTAGATTTTGGGGCCAGAGTGGGATGGGGCTCGAACTTAACTTGTGCTAGAGGGTACAGGACATTGCGGTTCTCAGGCTGCTGCTTCCGCCCAGTAGAGAAGGGCCCGAACCTGGAAGTAGTGCCCCAGGAGGCTGCCTTATCAATGGGTGTATAATGGCGGGTCAGTTACAGTGCGAAGGCATGCTCGGAGAGCGTCCCTGTAGCTGTCCTGGCAGGGTGCCCCAAGGCTACTGCCACAGCCACTGGCCATGGCTCATGGGCTATGGGTCCCAGATCCCATGCCTGGACCTGGGACTTGGGTGGGTGGGGCCTGTGGTATGTCTCTCCCCGTTATTTATTTTACTGATTATGACAAAAAATAAAGAAATTCAAAGGAAGCCTGAGAAAACTAAATCACCCAAGGGGATTAGAGTGGCATCATGAAACGTGGGAGGTTTGAGGGGTAGAATGGGGTAAGTAGTTGAGGCATTGAGTAGGAGGTGGGTGTATGTGAGATGTGTACAGGAAGTCAGGTAAAAGGGAGGAGCAGCCTGAATGATTGCCAGGAGGGACTGTCATTACAAGTTGTTTTGGCAGGGTAGGGCAGATGGACATGGTGGTGTGGGTGTGTTGATTAAGGAGAAATGGGTGGAATACGTCATGAATGTAATGAGAGTCAGTGAAAGGATGATAGTAGTGAAAATTTTGTTCTGTGGGATAATGTTTGCATTTATATCGGCATATGCTCCACAGGCAGGCGTAGATGAGGTTTAGAAGTGTAGATTGTAGGATGACTTAATACCTGTAGTA
The DNA here is from genome assembly GCF_032717465.1 of Coenobita brevimanus. NCBI lineage: Eukaryota > Metazoa > Arthropoda > Malacostraca > Decapoda > Coenobitidae > Coenobita > Coenobita brevimanus. The sequence goes on from NC_136976.1 coordinate 64,701,073, forward strand.
AGTTGTATGGGGGATGATGAGATTGTAGTTTTGGGAGGGGACTTAAATGGAAGCAGCTCGAGGATATGAAGGAGCACAAGGGGGATGTGCATATGGTACAAGAAATGAGGAAGAGGAAGGATACTCAAGTTTGGGGAGGCAATGAATGTGATTGTGTGCAACGCTTATTTTAGGAAAAGAGAGAGTAGGTTGATTACATAAGAGTCTCGGGAAAATAGCAGCCAGATAGACTGTTTCCTGGTCAGGAGGGCTGATAGGAGGTTAATGAGGGATGTTAAAGTTATAGGGAATAAGAAGTGTGCAGCAACACAAGTTACTGATATATGACATGGTGCTTAAGGAGCAGGTAATGAAAAAGAGGACCTATGCACCAAGGAGAAAAATATGGAAGTTGAAAATCCAAGCTGTAAGGGATGCCTTCTGTAGCGAGATGAGTAGAGTGCTGGCTGAACAGGGAGACTTTGGCAGAAGTGTTAATGAACAGTACAAAGCCCTCAAGAACAACCTCTTGAGAGTTACTGATTCAATGTGTGGATGGCCAAAGGGCACCCCATGACATAAGTAACTTGCTGGTGGGATGATCGTGTAGAAGTTGCAGTTAAGGAGAAAACAAGGCTTTTTCTGGGAATGGAAAAAGTGTGGTAACAAAGAGGAATACTTGACTGCCAAGCGTAGGGCTAGAAAAGAGGCTTACAGGTCAAAGTCTGAGTCTCACAGATGTTTACTTGATAACCTAAATATTGTGGAAAGGTGGCAAGTCAGATGAAGTGGGAGTATAGGGATATCATAGGTGAGCAGTGTTTGATGAAAGATGAAAGTAAGGTAGTGGTGAACAGTGATGATATTAAAGATGCCTGGAGAGAGCATTAAAATGTTGTTGAATGAGGAATTTGACTGGGACAAGGGAGGTTTGGAGCCAGCAGATCCACTGTTTGGCCCTTGGCCTTTGGTTGACAATGTTACTGTGAGGAGGGCAATAGGCAGGATGCAGGTGGGGAAGGCAGCAGGTGTGTCTGGGTTGACTGCTGAAATGTTGAAAGCCTCAGGAGATTAGGAGTGGGGTTGGTCACTGATGATAAATATGATTATATATGAGTTTGTTGTCTCAGATGATTCGCTGAAGAGTGTAATTGTAAATGTGTACAAGGGGAAGGGTGATGCCCTGGAAAGAGGAATTATAGAGGCATAAAGCTTTTGGACCAGATAATGAAGGTAATGGAAAGAGGACTGGAAGGTGTTATTAAAGAAAGAGTGAATATTGATGAGATCCAGTTTGGGTTTAAGCTAGGCAAATGGACCACTGATGCCATATCCATTGTTTGACAGCTTCAGGAAAAATATATGGGAAAGAAAAGGGAACTGTACTTTGTTTTTTTGATTTGGAGGAGGCCTTTGACAGAATCCCTAGAGAGGTGGTGAAGTGGGCAGTGAGAAAGCTTGGGATCGAGAGTGCCTGGTAAGGGTGGTTATGGCTATGTATGTGCGTGCTTGCACCCAGGTAAGGGTGAAGAGAAATTTGAGTGATGAGTTTTCCATGAATGTTGGTGTGCATCAGAGGTCAGTCTTGAGCCCCTTGTTTATTATAGTACTTGAAATCCTCTCATGTGACTTCAGAAATGGACTACTGTGGGAGATGTATGCTGATGATTTGGTGTTGATTGCAGAGAATGAGAGGGAGGCAGAGGAAAGATTTAGGAAGTGGAGAGATGGTATGGGGCAAAAGGGCTTAAGAGTAAATGCAGATAAAACAAAAATGATGGTATCTAGGGATGGTGGGATTACTGTCAGAGAAGAGGGAGGGTGGCCATGTATGATTTTTTACAGGGGCGTGGGAAGTAATTCCATCTTGTACAGCATTTGTGATAAGTGGGTGCATAAAAGATATAGTGGTATTAGAGGTAGACTGCTAGATAACACTGATTTCATGTGTGCCGTGTGTTGGGAGAGCATGTGGAGCATGTCAGGTGTGAAAGGCTTGAACCTGCTGGCGAGTCTCTTGAGTCTGTGAAAGAGTTTTGTTATTTGGGAGACATGTTATGTCCTGGAGGTGGTGCTGGAGCAAGCTGTGTGGCTAGAGTGAGGAGTGGTTGGAAGAAGTTCAAGGAGCTGTTGTCTTTTCTGACATTTAGAGGGCTTTCCCTCTGTGCTAAGGGATCTTTGTATGCAGCATGTGTTTGGAGCGTAGTGCTATATGGTAATGAGACCTGGACAGTAAAGGAAGAGGATATTTGCAGGCTCAAACATAAAGGAATGACAGTGATTAGGTGGCTGTGTAGTGCGTCCCTGAGTGCAAGGCCTGGCGGGGCTAGGTTTACAATGGAAGATTTGAGAGGTAGGTTGGGACTGGAGTGTAATGGTGTTGTGATGAGGAGAGGTAGATTGAGGTGGTTTGGGCATGAGAAGAGGATGGGGGATGATAATTGGGTGCAAAAAGTGAGAAGTGTTAACGTTAGGGGTAGGGTTGTGAGAGATAGACTGAAAAGACCTGGGATGAGGCCATTGAGCATGACTCAGGGATAAGGGACAGAATATGGAGGCTGCTAGAGATCGAGCAACATGGAGAGCCTCCATTAGGTGACCAAGGCTGACACATGCAAGGATGTTGGAGCCTTCAAAAACAAAAGAAATTGAAACTAAAAGTAACATTTAAAGTGGATTTTAAAATTTTGTGTTTTCATGAACTTATTAATCTGGAATAAAATTTTAGAAAAGTAGTATACAGCTAATATTATATTTTTGGAAAATTGGCGTGTGTGAGACTGCATAGTATTCACAGACGAGGTGACTTATGGTTGCGGAAATAAGGTTACTTACTATGGCTATGTATATTAGCAGCATCATTGATAATTATACTATATCTATCTATCTATCTATTGCCAGACGCCTCAATCCCGTTTGGGGTGGCCACAAACAAATCGCCTCCAAGTCGCCCTGTCCCCCGCCATTTCACTGCCCTGCTCCCAACTCACACCCCCCTCTCTCATATACCTCTCCACCCCATCCCTCCATCTCATCCTCGGCCTCCCCCTCCCTCTTCCCCCCTCCACCTCACTCACATACACTCTCTTCGTCAGTCTTTCACCCTCCATCCTCTCCACATGGCCAAACCACCTCAGTGTGTTCCTCATAACGCTTCCTATCACATCCACATCCACACCACAACGCTCCTTTATATCCTCATTCCTCAGCCTGTCTCTCCACGTGACTCCACAGGCCCCTCTTAAATAACTCATTTCCACTGCTCTCACTCTTGACTTGTGTCCTTCCAACAATGTCCAAGCTTCACTTCCGTACGTTAGAGTTGGTATCACAATACTGTCATGTAGTAACTTTTTGACTTCTATGCTCACTTCCCTGTTTCTTATCACTGCTTTCAAGGAACCAGCAACCTTTCTTCCCTGCTGTACCCTTTCAAGCACTTCACCCTCCAAACCTCCATCCTTACTCATCACACTACCCAAATACTTAAACGTACTCACATTTTCCAATTCCTTACCATCTAACCTTGCTGTACATTCACTAACTTCACCTCTCTCAAAGACCATCACTTTACTCTTCCCTACATTCACCTTTAGGTTCCGTTTCTTACACACACTCTCAAACTCATCCACCAAGCCTTGCAGCTCCCCTTCGTCTTCACTCAACAACACAGTATCATTTGCAAACAGTACAGGGAGTTTCCAAACACTATCCTCTCTCACCAGGGCCACTCCAACATCCACTACCCTACCTTGTACCTCTTTTTATTACCCCATCCATGTACAGATTGAACAACCATGGAGACATGACACATCCCTGTTTCAAACCAACTTTCAAAGAGAAAAGTTCACTTAGTTCACCATCCACACGCACTGCAGCCTTCGCACCATCGTACATACTCTTCACAGCATTCAACAACTTCCCATCTACTCCATATATTCTTAACACTTTCCACAATCCTTGTCTATCCACCCTGTCATATGCTTTCTCCAAATCCATGAAAGCCGCATACAACTTCTTTCCCTTCTCTAGAAACTTTTCCACTAAAGATCTAAGAATGAATATCTGATCTACACAACCTCTTCCCTTCCTAAAGCCTCCCTGTTCTTCTCCAACTAATTTCTCTGTTCTTTCTCTAACTCTGTCTATAAGTATCCTACCATACACTTTTCCTATTATACTAAGAAGACAAATGCCCCTATGATTACCACACACTTCTTTTTCCCCTTTTCCTTTGTACAAGGGAATAATTATACCTGACTTCCAATCCTCAGGGACTCTACCTTCCTCCCAGGCCAATCTGCACATCTTCCACATCCATTCTACTACTATCTCTCCCCCATGCTTCAGCATTTCACCACACACTCCATCAATTCCTGGGGCTTTCCCAGATTTAACTTTCTTCATTGCTTCCACAACTTCTATCCTACTGATTTCTTCCTGTCTTCTCACCTCCCTCCTTCTCCCAGCCATTCCCCAGCCACTTATACTCGCATTACTTCCATCCTCTACGTTCAACAATTCCTTAAAGTGTTCTCTCCATCTGCTCACTTTTTCTCCCTTCTCCACTAGTAATCTACCATTTTTATCTTTCACTCCCCTGCTAACTTCACTTCCACCCTGTCTTACTCTTTTCACTTCTCTCCAGAACATTTTCTTACAGTCCCTCCACTTTACACTCAAATTCCTTCCAAATTCCTCATCCACTCTCTTCTTACTCTCTCTTACTAATCTTTTCACCTCTCTCTTCCTTTCCACATATAACTCTCTCTTCCGCCTCTCAACTTCTTCCACGCCCCTATTTCTCACCCATTCATTGTATGCTTTCTTCTTTTGTGCCACAGCCTGTTTCACCTCTTCAGTCCACCACGCTGTTCCTTGCACCCCCCTCCGTCTTCTCTTCCTTCCACATAGCACATCACATGCTGCACATATTTCTTCTGTAAATATCTTACACACACCTTCCACGTCTCCCATCTTCTCCAATTCATATTTGCCCAATCGTTCCTCCACTTCTCTCTTATACTCTGCCTTTTTCTCATCCTCTTGTAACCTTTCCACTCTCCTTGCAACTGCTCCTTCCTCTCGTCTTTCCCTTCTTCTATTCCTCCATCTCACTTGCATCCTAATTCTGGCCACCACCAAGTAGTGGTCAGAAAGTCCACTCCCCCAACCTCTATACACTCTTGCATCCTTTACACATCTTCGCATCCTTTCATCCACACACACATAATCAATCATTGCCTTCCTTTCATTCAGTTCACCACCCACCCTTCTCATCACTCGCCATGTATACCTGTGGATCATTTTATGCCTGAAGAGGGTATTGGCTATCACCAACCCCCTCCCAGCACAAATGTCCACTAACGCATTCCCATTCTCATCTATCTCGGCAGGCACACCCCACTCACCAACTATTCCATCCACCTTCACATTACCAACTTTACCATTCATATCACCAATCAAAAACACTCTCTCATTCTTTCCAAACTTTTCCATGCACACTTCCACATTTGTCCAGAACTCTTCTCTCACTCTTCTAGCACGATCTTGCGTTGGCGCATACACACACACAATCGCCCACATTTGTATTCCAACTTTCAACTTTACCCACACAATCCTTGACCCAACTGATCCATACTGTCTTATGCTCTTCTTCCATCTTTTACTCACAACTATACACACTCCTTCCTTTGCCCTCTCATTCTCATCTACTCCTGCACATATACCCCATCCATACTCCCATTCTCTCACACTTTCTTCTCTCCATTTTGTTTCAGTTATTCCACATACATCCACTTTCGCACCCTCAAACACCTGGACAATCTCTCTCTCTTTCACCTCATCATTCGCTCCTCTTACATTCCATGTACTCATTACCAAGTCCTTTGTCCGGTCCTGGGTCGTCATCGTTTGGTCAGTCCTTGTCCGAGGCTTCTTGTTTGTTTTTTTAGTTAGTTGTTTTCCGGGGAGGGGCACTAACCCTCCGCCAACCCTTTTAGTCGCCTTTTACGACAAGCAGGGAGCAAAAATAGTTTCTTTTGGGGTTAGTGTAGGAAAATTTAAGTCAGCCTTGAGATTCTGGGAACTTATTAGCTGTAAAACAGTGGTTTTAGTGTACCGGTTCTGTGGTTTTCTAATACTGTAGATAGAAACTGGTCTAAAGACATTAACTGCCTACAGCAAAGGGTTGTTGTACTGGTGCCTGCTGATAGGTTTCTTTGTCATCATCATCATCATTATCATCGTCATCATCTCATCCTGTGTTGCCCCATGAGGATTGTAGGAGCCTGTGTTGTCCCATGAGGATTGTAGGGGCCTGGGGCTAGGCCTTGTGGGTTACCTTTGGATGGGTTAAGGCTACGGGAGTAAACCCCAAATGAAAAATCCGTTAGTGGAGTCCCAGGCAAGGCGGGGCTTAACAGACAAGAGATCCCGGCAGACTCCAGCAACCATGATCAATATATGGTCATCGTGAATCTTCATGCTACCATCACAGTTTGTGAAGGGCCAAGTCATGTGGTGGTAAGGACTGTGGACCCTCACCATCACAGCAAATCTATTCAATGTGCAAGCCCACTGCTAAACTCACTTCTCATTTTATCGTTTCATCAAAATCAGCAGACCTAAAGGCGAAGGATATGGTGACGGTGACAGGTCATGGATGTGGTTGGAAGTTCCTAGTGCAGGTTTTGTACTTAGGTGGCACTGGCTTAGTGGTCGTTGGCATGATGGCATGGGAGCAGGTCATGCCTTCTGCAGCATCCATTGTGACTAAGTAGATAGAAATGCATGCCCAACTGCTTACTGCATTATTCACAAAATTATGGATATATATTTTTTTTTATTCACATTATATATTATATACTGGATTATTTTTTGCCATATTTATGCACTAACTAAGCTGGAAGCGACTTTTCACTTTCTTTAGAGGCTGGCTTCTTCGCCACATTCAAATCCCAGTTAGTTTTAAAAGTGCATTTTGACTGTCTGTGATCACTATGTCTGAATGCATGCTTCAGTCTGTGATATAATACAACTTGAATATGGCTAAAGCCTGGGCTATAATCCGGGATCGAATAATCCCCACTCCATGCTTTGAACCAGGCCCGAACCCGAGTTTAAACTATTGTCCTGAATTCAGGCCTTACTGCCTACTGTGGATAGAATAATGAATAGGGTGATTTGTGAAAGATGTGAAGTAAGGTCTGTGAACACAGAGTTGAAGAGAACAGTCAGATGGTATGGTGATGTGGAAAAAATGGGTGTAAATAGTGATGAAAATGGTACACACAAGCGAGTTTGAAGGTGAGAAGAGGTGTGGTTGGCCAAGACAGTGATGGATAGACATGGTAAACAGGTTAGAGAGATATGGAATAAGATGCAGTTGAAACTTAGGAACGGACAAGAGATCAAGCTGGCTGTATAATTTTTAAGCAGAGGAGTGTATGACAAGTATCTGACACCCCCTTTTAACTTGTCGTTTGTCGTACTGACTCTTTTCAGAAAGGTGTGAAGCCTCCCCCCCCCCTCCCCTCCCCAGGTGGTGCCAGGACTTGAATGGTGAATGAATGGGAATGTGGCCCATTCAGCTGGGCAAACTTTTATTATTGTCTCATTCTGTCAGGTTCTTTCTGGCTCTCTGGACCCTACTTCACCCCAACCTGTGGTGGGAAAGGAGGTATGGATGATGATGATATATTTTTAGTGTTTTAACAGCTACTTTAATATCATAGTTATGGCACAGGTTTAACTATGTCATAAAAGCAATTAACATTAAAACTACAGTTATTATGGACAAATTTATTATAAAGTCACCTCCTAGCAACACCTATAGCATATGCGAGTATTGATGAGAATTTGCACTTCAACTTCTGTTGATCTAAATATGAAATTAATTGTCTAACCTGAAGTAGCTCAGGACAATAAAAGTTATATAACAGAAAACAACTGATATGCAGCTGTAAAATATTTATGGTATTAAAAACCATGTATGCAGTTTGAACTGCAGTGTAACTTCAACCTTTGCAGTAATCTGATGGATATGAGTGCATGATAAGAAACATGCTACACTCCAAGAATTACCATCCTAAACCTGTTTACCATGTTCACAGTGGGTGAAGCCTTCCATACTGATAACACCATGCATGGAGGTGGGTAGCTTCTCCAGTGACAGGAAGTGTTGTTCCTATGCCCTAAGGACCAGCTGCCCTTCTTGGTCAGTAAAATACTGTATGGCCTGAGCATCTTCTATACAGTACAGTATAGTTACCTATCCATGTCAGGTGTGTGCAAGGCAGCCAATACAACACATATACATATATACACTGGATGGAGAGATTTACAGCTGCCTGACCTCTTTGGGGACCATTCTACTGTATACAAAAAAGGAAAGCCCCAGCTATAATTTAAAAAACTAGAATAAACAGTTCAAATTTGGCTGAAATGTTATATGAAGATATATTAATTTCAAAATACGCATTTATTAGCAAGCAATGTTCTTTTGGTTCCCTGATATGTATACAAAAAGCATCTTCCTTTGGTATTAAAAAAAAAAATTAGGCCATCAATTTTGGATCTGAGAAAACTCATGAGTTAAACTGCCATGTGCCCTTTCTGCATTACAGTAATTACAGTACTGAAACTTGCAGCACCACATGTTAATGTCTTTGGATTACTGTATACCAAACCAGAATTTTTTTTTTATCTATGTTTATAGCCAAATCACTTAATCCCAGAAAAAATGCCCAAAATGAGTCACCTACATTTCAAACTGCCCCACCATCAGGCTGCCCTTTCTCTAACTCATATCCCCCTCACTTACATACCTCTCCACTTTTTCCCTCCAGCTCTTTCTCAGTCTCCTCCTTTCTTCTCACTCAGTTTCACTCAATCCTAGTCAGTCTCTCATTCTTCATTCTCTATTCATGGCCAAACCATCTCAAGTACTGTACTTCTAATGCTTTCGAGCATATCCACATCAACACCACAGTGCTCCTTCACTTCCTCATTTGCCTCTCTCTTTCTCCATGCAACTCCACATGCTCCTCTCGAAGAATTCATTTCCATCCCCCTCTCTCAACTTAATTCCTTCCAACAGAGTCCAAGTTTCACTTCCATATGTTAGTGGGGATCACAAGAATGTCTCAAGCTGCAGTTTCTTTACTTCATGCATGCTTCTCTATTCCTTTTCACTGCTCTCAGTGAACCTACAGCCTTTTCCAACACTTATAAAAATCTCTTAACAGCGATCAACATCGTACCATTTATCCCATACATTTTCAGCAACTTCCACATTCTTTATCAGTCTACAGTGCTGTCATATGCTTTCTCCAGATCCATGAAGGCAGCATATAATCTCCCTTTTCTAAACACTGTACATTTTCACTAAACATCTTTGAATGAATATCTGGTCTACATATCCCCTCTTGATGGTAGGTGGTTGGTAACCATCATTCACTCACATGGTATAACGCTGCTTACTTCTTCCTTCATATTTACCATTCCTTTTGTGTATGCTCTCCCCTCTTGCTATTTCTCCCACCTTTTCTGTCATTTTTTATTACTCTTCTTTCCACTTCAGGTGGGCTTTACATTCAGCAGTGTGACAAGTTTGATGGTTTCCTATTGTTACTCAACTCAGCATGTCTGATCAAGCAGACCCATCAGCCACAGGCAAGCAACTGTCCCTTTGGGTCTGTCTCTTAGGTCTTCTACACCACTGATGTTGTATCTGCATCTTAGTATGGCATGTTCTGTGCAATGCTTCATCATGTGCATTTCCTAGTTTGGCATGTTTTGTGCAGTGCTTCATTATGTGTATTATGCTATGTGTGCCTAGTCTACAAGCTGGGGATGTGTTACCTGTGATTCCACCCACCCTGAATCTAAGGTGGTAGATGAGAAGGCTGGGTGGTGTTCTACTCTAAATTTGGCTAGATGAACTCGATCATCTCTACTGAAGATATCCGATGGGTGATTGTCAGGAGGGAGGAGCTTGTAATAATGTTCTGTTTGAGGTGTTGTCCTCATGAAGTTGTTGCAGTATGTAGTAATTTTTTTACTGTTAGTGTTGAGTTGTCTGGAGGTGTGATATTGTTGAAAAGGGTTTGATACCACCTGTGTTAAGATTGTTTTATGTCCCTAGGTATGCTGTCTCACTCTGTCATGTAAAATGACGGGTGTTGTGCACTGGCACTGGCTGCTGCATAGATTTGTGTGCCTCTCTATCAAGGTAGTCTCTGAGAGGGAGGACTTTAGTTTCAGAATGTAAATAAGCTGTGTGGAGTGGTTCTGGTGCAGCCAGTGGTGATGCACTGGACATTGTTCTGAATGGTTTGTAAGGGGTTGTAGTGAGTAGACATGATGGAAGCCCATGCTGGGGAGACATAGGACATCACTGATCTAATGTATTGATTGTAAAGTACCAAGAATGCATCTTTTTGTTGTCCAAGTCTGGCCCTGTAGTTGTCCTGAGTGCAGTGAGTTTGGAGGTGCATTGCCTCTTGATATCTTATGATGGTCATTGAAGGTGAATCCAGGGTTATATCACTCTTATGATCTTAATGGAAAGGTTGTGTGACACACGTAAATGGACTGGCTGGGGCAATTGTCAGTCTGTTGTCTTCAACTCAAGTATGGTTTTCTGAAACTCGGGAAACCATTTACAATGCTGAGTAGTAACTTTATAGTCAAATAATGGTGTAATGTAAAGCCTACTGTGGTGTCCCTCTTAACTGCATGGAGAGATGCAAATATAATGTCCATCTGGGAACCAAACCTCCACACTCTTCCCCATGCCTTGTTGTGGTGAGGCATTGCCTACTGCAAAGGAAAACTGGTTCACTGCACTGGATGACCCTGCAATGGCAATTGATGAGCCTGCTTGACCAAACAGACCAGGGTTACTCAACAACAGCAGCAACAACCCCTCCACACACTTTTTTCTGTCTGTTTTTGACCAGGAATTAGTTGTATTCTTCATGAAGTTCTTTTTGCCCTGTGAAGGCTCCCATAAAAGGATGATGTGAGCACTGGTCATTTTTGCATACAAATCTTTATACTGAGAATCTGACATGGCCCAAAATATTGGCTCTGATGACAGTGGCTTCTGCACAACTGATACAGCATTTGACTTCTAGTTAACTGGTACTTCTGGTTTAATACTGGATTTTGTCACACTGGCTCCTTCACTCAACCCTTGTGATCTATGGGTATAAAGCTTCAGCCTAAGCGAGTCATATGACTTGTGTGCATAGCTTTAAATCCATATGATGCAGCAGGAGAGTTGTTGATCACAGTAATGCCACCAGGGGCATATGTTGGTCATCCGTCTTTAAAATATGTAGCTCTGACCTTGAACTCCTATATCTCAAAGCAATACTGTAATATGGTACTGGTTGTCATCTATACTGTATCAATGAAGCTCAGTGGTTGCATGCAGCAAAATGTTAGGTCACAGCATATATGTACACTCTCATAAAAAATTATCCGAAGTGCCACGTATTCAGAAATACAGTGCTCGTCAGAAGTATTGAGGGCCCTATGTCCCTCCTACGAAACAAACCTTTCCATCCATCATCCAATCCTACACTGCCCCATGAGGAGCATAGGAGCCCGGGGCTAGGCAGTTGGTCCTGACATTTAAGATGAGAGTGACCAGCCTCACTCATCCCTGAGTGGTATTACATGAGCAATCAACCCCAACCACCCCTTGGATATACAGTATAAGCCTTCACCGGCTCAATCCAACTGGAGCACAATAATTACCCACTAAAACCACCAGGCGCCAAAATCTGATTATTTGGTTACCACCCAGCGTAGTAAATGCTTTCCTGGTGTACAGGAAACCATTTGGCTTGTCACTCAGTGTCGAGTCATCCACAGGCTGAAGGAAGAGGAAAGAATGAAGGAAAGCAAGACAGAAGAGGGAGTGTAAAGTCACCCGTAGGCAGAAGGACAAGGAAAGAATGAAGGAAAGAAAGACAGAAGAGAAAGGAAGGAATGAAGGATGGAGAGGAAAGGGCAGACACCCGAGAGCAGCACTACATCGAGTGAGTGGATGGTGAGCACCCCCACCTACGGGAGGGAGTGTAAAGTCACCCGTAGGCAGAAGGACAAGGAAAGAATGAAGGAAAGAAAGACAGAAGAGAAAGGAAGGAATGAAGGATGGAGAGGAAAGGGCAGACACCCTAGAGCAGCACTACATCGAGTGAGTGGATGGTGAGCGCCCCCACCTACCACAATCAACTTTGAAAAAACATATAAATAATGCATTTTATTTACCTTTAATGCTTGGTAGGGTATCCTGTACATTTCTTCACGGACCTGAGATGTCGTGGAAGTGAAAGGGCGAGGTTCCTGAGGTGCTGGAGTGGTATTTTTGCCCAGGAGTCACGAATGGCTGCTTCCAGCTTAGGCAGAGAGCTCACGTCCTTCCTTTGGAGATTCTTCTTTACGAGGTACCAGAGGTTTTCTATCGGGTTGAGGTCTGGGCTATTGCCCGGCCAGTCTTTCATGAATGATACCTCGCAGTCACGAAGCCAGTTGGTGACCGATTTGGCTTTATGAGCAGGTGCACCGTCCTGCTGAAACACTCGTGCACCTGTGAGCTCGAAGGACTCAGGTAAATGATCACAAAGAAGCTCCAGGTAAACGTCCTGATTCACTCTGCAGTTCTTGGGAAGCACAACAAGCTTCCAGCTTCCCCAAACCTTTCCCAGAGAAACAACTCCATACCATAAGTGAATCAGGTTGTTTAACTGTGCTCTCCACGTAACGGGGGTCAAGCGGGTCACTACCTTTGCGCCGGTACACGCGCGCTCCTCGATTACAGGTAACACTAAACGTTGCCTCATCAGACAACAACACTGACCACCATTGGTCCTCACCCCAGTTAAGGTACTTGTTAGCAAAGGCAAGCCTACGAAGTCGCTGGTAACATGTAAGAAGAGGCTTTCTCACAGGCCTGTGACTTGTGTAACCAAGTTCATGGACTCTTCAAGACACCGTGCGCACTGAAACCTCACCAAACACTTCCGGGTTGCTCTCCTTAATTTTCCTTGCACTCACACGAGGATTAGACTCCATTGCATGTTTAAAACATCAACAGACCTCGGGGAAGTTTTCCTGGGCCTACCAGACCACAGTTTCTTTGTTGGAACGTCACCACTATTTTCCACTCGAAAACGGGCACACCACCTACGCACTGTCGATCGAGCCACACCAACCAATTCACTAATTTCCTTCATGGTGTGGCCTGCCTCCTTTAGAGCAATGATCTGTGATATGATTTCACTCGAAAGTTCATGGGTAGGGGCCATAACAAAGTGGCGAAAGCCAAAACACTGCAGGACACTAGGTAAAAAATGGCGCAAGGAGAGGGAGGCGCGGCAGAGTTCCACTCTCTCACGCAGCCCGTAGGCAACTGAGGCGGGAGCCAACCAGCGCACAGTAAGGCCTTAAGCTGCCGTGACGTCATGTTAGCGGCCCAAACATCTGGCTCAATTTTTAGTATCAAAAACAGGTGATTGTTTTTTCGGCAAGTATCGCGCGCCCTGCCATTGGTGGTCGATACTTCTGACGAGCACTGTATATGGCCAAAGATAGGAAAAAGTTCCCCTGTGTTTCTTTATCTATAATGGTTACTGCATTATACACCTGTGTAAGGCTTCAGAGGGTGTCACTCCACAATCATGTGTACCACTTGTTCCAAGATATGCTACTTTCTGCTCATTTTCATATCCATCATGCCCAAGTATCAGGGTAGTTTTTGGAGAGGGTGTACCGCTGTACAATAATCTGGGACTTTCCTGAATGAAAGCACTATATGTGATGGAAGCCAGAAAAAATTCCAACCAGCCTTCACAAGTTAATTGAAATAGAGTTACCTTTAAATAACAGGCTGCTTCTATAAGCTTAATTAACGGTGTTTAATCCATTCCCAAGTGGTGTGTTATTATATTCTTGCTACAGCAAAATAATTTTATTACACTTAAGGCAATCAAATTGAAGAGGATAAACAAAATCTCCATAAACAAATCCCTTAAATAAGATAACATCTTTCTTCCATTCCTCTTTTCATTCCAAATATTATTCATCTTAAGAAGGTCTCTTATAATGAAGAAGTTAACAAGGCAAGGAACATGTAAGCATGGAAATTCAGGCATTGAGTAAGGGGGGTCAGGAAAAGCCGAGTTCTGTCACACTTTTGCAAACCAATGTGTTAAAGTTTTCAACAATACTGAACATCGACTCCTTTTATACTAGCACTGCTGAACTTCTTAATTTTATGCCGGTCTTGAGATGTAGATGATCTCTTTTTAAACATCATATCTTTCAGATTATCTTACATACACAAATTCAGCAGTAGAGTCATTGAAAATCTGCAAAGGCTTTTTTTTTTTTTTTTTTTTGATTTTTTTTAAACCACTGTATAATCTAAGAACACTACTCAGGTATTCAATTTAACAGAGTAGTTAATGTTTAATACAGCATGTATACAGCTTTCAGAATAATAAAATCTTCATCACCTTTTTAAAGTCCTACGTCAGATAAAACAAATGATTCATTTTAACTGCAAGCAATGTATTTTCATATACTTATAGAGTACAATTATCTTTTCTTTTGAGCTGTCAAGATGGGGGGTCTCTTAGAGACTTCAAGTAAAAAGTTTCGGTGCCTGCTCCCAAACTGCAAGCAATGATGTTTTTACATCAAATGGTGTCAGATATCAGTTCATCTTTGCAACAATCACTGACTGCAGATACTGTAGCTGATTGGTCCACCGATCCAATGCAGTGTAGCGAGCAGCTCCTTCTGCACCCCTCGTCAGCTCCAGTACTTGATTCACCTGGTCTATCCGCCCATCAATTGTGCTGGAAAAAATTAATGAAATACATGTTACAATGCATCTGTCCTACAATTATGGATTGTATTCTCTCTCCATTAACCTTCAGTGAGATAAACTATTAACATATTAACTATCTGGTTGTAGAAATTCTTCATTTGCTAAGTCTACCTCAGACTGATGCGAAGACAGTTAAAGACACAATCAGAGGGAAGAAGTTTCATACGGTGGCTGGTATGTTAGGAACTGTGGTTGAGATACTCAAAGCTGCTAGTAATTTAGGTGTGGATGTAGTAACTGACCCAACACCAGTTGTCTCTCATCTCTGTTGAATGCCCACGGTGTTACCTATCATTTCTGTGCAGATGATACATAGTTTTACAAAGAAATGGCGAATGATAGTGGATGTTGGGAACTGTGGTTGAGACACTCAAAGCTGCTAGTAATTTAGGTGTGAATGTGGTAACTGACCCTACACCAGTTGTCTCTCATCTCTGTTGAAAGCCCACGGTGGTACCTATTATTTCTGTGCAGATGATACATAGTTTTACAAAGAAATGGTGAATGATAAGGGTACTGAAGGGATAATGAAGTCTCTGATGTCTAATACACAGATCTGCATTATTAAAACTAAAAGTAAATACAGTAAAACTGAATTATCCTAATCAAAGGAAACAGAGGAGGTGATGGCACATTTGAAGCAGGTCTGTTAATCTCAGGGAAATTTAGTTCAGTCGTTGGTGAAGACTTCGTTTCGTTTCGTTTATAAAGATTCCAACGTGCGTGGACGCACTGGCCTTGATCACCTAATGGTAGTTCTCCATGCTGCTCGATATCTGGCAGCCTCCCTATTCAATCCCTTATCCCTGAGGTCACACTCCATGACCTCCTCCCAGGTCATTTTGATCTGCCTCTCATAAGCCTACCCTCATTGTTTACACTTCTTACCCGCTACACCCAGTTGTCATCTTCCATCCTCTCCACATGCCCAAACCATCTAAATCTAACCCTCCTCAACACAACACTAATATATTCAAGTCCTATCCTTCCTCTCAACTCTTCATTTGCAATCCTAACCCCCCCAGACCTCTCATTCAAGGATGCACTACACATCCATCTAATCATTATCATTTCTGTACATTTGGTCTTAAGAATATCCTCTTCCTTTACTGCCCATGTTTCACTATGGTACAGCATTACACTCCTAACACATGCTGCATAGAAATGAAGGGCGAGCCCTCTCAATGTCACCAGAGGTAACAGCTCCCAAATTTCTTCCACCCACTCCTTACCTTAGCCACAGGTATACCATAAGCCCCACAATAGCAAAACTCCAAACATTCAGGAGACTCTCCAGCAAGATCAATAATTTTCTGCCTCATAATCTCTGTGCTCTCCCTTACACACCACACACACAAAATCAACATTATTTCACAGCCTACAGCTAATATCATTATACATATCACTTGTGCACCCCCTTATCACAAACATTGGACAAAATGAAGTTACTTCCCATACCCTTGTGGCAAAACGCACAAGGCCACATTCCCTCTACCGCTATCAGCCTCAGATATCATCATTTTTATTTTTTCCGCATTTACTCTCGAACCCTTGTACCCGATTCCAACTCTCCACTTCCTAAATCTTTCCTCCACCTCCCTATCATTCTCTGTAATCAACACCAAGTCATCAGCATATAACATCCACCATGGGGGTCCAATTTTGAAGTCAAGTGAGAGAAAATCAAGAACCTATCTATCTATCTATTGCCAGACGCCACAATCTTGTAAGGGGTGGGCATTTGACTCTTAGTTATTTGTTTTACAGGGAGGGACACTAACCCTCCACCAACCCACTTGCTGACACGTAGGGAGCAAGTATGGTTTGGTTATATGGTTACCATCCAGCATTATAAATGGTTTCTTGGGTTACAGGAAACCATTTGGCTTGTCACTCAATGTAATGCCACCTGTAAAGGAAAGAAAAGCAATAAGAAGTGACAGGAAAGATGGGAGAAACAGGAAGAGAGGAGGGCAGGCACAGAAAAAGAATGATAAATGCTAAGGAAGAAGTAGGCAGCACTACATCAAATGAGTGGATGATGGTCACCACCACCTACCATGATAAATAATAAGGGGCTTAAGACTGACCATTGATGCATACCTACATTCACAGAAAACTTGGCATGCACACTCCGTTCACTCTTACCTGAGTGCGAGCACCCTCCTACACTGCCACAACCATTTTAATCACCCATTCCTCAGTCCAAAACTTACTTATTGCCCACTTCACCACCTCGATATCTGGAGGGAGGGAGGGAGAGGGAGGGGTAGACCGAGGATGAGGTGGAGGGATGGAGTTGAGAGGTATATGAGGGAGGGGAGGGGTGAGTTGGGGGGAGGGGAGTCAAATGGTGGGTGACAGAGTGACTTGGAGGCGTTTTGTCTGCGGCCACTCTTTGCGGGATTAGGGCGTCGGGCTATAGATAGATAGATAGACCACCTCCCTACCACACACACCACAAAGCCAGCCAGGAGACAGGGCGCGTGTGCTGGGCAGTCCCCAGGCCCTGTCTTCACCCCTTACTGTTTTTTTTAATCAGCCCATACCACACTGACTGGGCTACTGTATGGCCCAGCCTGCACTGTAGGTGCAGGGAATCTTTGAATGAATGAATGAACGAACGAACCTCCCTACGAACTCATTCAGAGGCATTCTTCAAATCAACAAAAACAAAGTACAGCTCCCTCTTCTTTCCTATGTATTTTTCCTGAAGCTGTCAGACAATTAGGGCCACAGTCTTAAACTGTGGGCAGGTATTCATCTTGCCCTATCTGTATCTTTTGGTAATCTTAATGCATGAAAGAGAAAGCGTTTCCCAGGGAATGAGAGAGGATTACCGCAGTGTAGCACTGGAATCCATGGGGAGTATCGTAGCACCCTTTCGCGTACCCCATCATCATATTATAGTCTACTTGTGCAAAGAAAACTATGTAGAATTTGAAGGACCAATAGGAACTTTAATTTAATGATGAAAACATTGTTTAAAGAAAAAATAGGCGATTAATATTTTTATCGTTTTAAAAGACTTTACCGCTTCTCAGGTGATGGTTAATTTACAATGAGACAAACACAATGATGAGATACTGTATCCACTTCCATTTTACTTTTCAATAATTCTGCCAAGCTTTTTATCAGATATGATGCCTGATACTTTTATAATTAGTCTGATTTGTTAATGAAATGATTCCTACAGTAAAGAATGGCCAAGTACTACCTAAACAGAGAAATTATGCACAGCCAATTAATATGAACTGTGATTAATGTTTGCGTTCGCTAAACTTTTACAATTCCACACTATTTTGTTTTGGCTTGGCAATATACTTTTCTGGTGTATTTTAACCCTCTCAGGCACAATCACGTGATTCATGTGTCATGTGGATTTTCTAAATTTGTTCAGCCACTCGAATCGCGTTCCTAAGCACAAAAAAATTAGCCAAAAATTAAGTTTCTGGCGAAATCGCGTCAAATTTTGACGCATTGTAGCAAGTACAGCGCTTTCCAATAGTAAGGCATTGGCAACACTGAGCTGCCTCACTGGGCCTAGCACGCAGCGATATACCTCAGTCTCTTCCAAGCAGCCAGGCGGTGGGTTGCGTTGTGTCTTCAGTCCCTTTAAACTCCTACTAATTCTCCCCCTCCTTCCTGAGCCGAAGCCCCTATGGACTCAGTGTGATATTGCAATATTTATGAGCATATATGTATGTGATATTGTTGATGGAACATAGATATATGTCACGAAAAGGAATTGTGTCCGTTATGTAACGTTAGGCTTATGAGCTGATATGCGTGTTCACTGTTGCGGGGTTTCGCCTCTCGCCCTCCCCAAGGCCCATGGCGTGATTACAAATAGGTATATAATGAAGCCAATGCCTAAAGTGTATTTTGTGTGAAAGATATTGTGGCTGGCTTGGTGAAATTATGGAACCATAGTGTGGAATGGGGCAGGCATCACGTACAGTTTTTATAGTCGGGAAGGAAGAATTAGTGGTGTTTAGTGATGGAATTATTGTGATTCAGATAGTGAAAATGCGTATGGAATTGTGTGAAATATACGTCAAACATGCTGCGGGTGTTCGTGAAGGAGTGTGGTATGTGCCAATACAATAGAGTCGCAGTGAGTGTTCACAGAGAAATATTTCATGCATTCACTGACTTAGCTGAAACAAAGTGCAAGTGTCAGAGACAAGAAATACGCCACAGCCACATATACATACATATGTTGTGCAGCGAATGTTTGTGGAGAAATCTATTGTGTGGATCGCATGTTTTAGGCAAATGTATCGCAAGAAGAGAAGAAAATACGCCACAGCCACATACACACATGCACACACGCTCACCCACATGCACACACTCACCCACACATGCACACGCTCACCCACACACGCACACGCTCCCACACTACATAACTCCTCATCTTCAAGCTACTGCCAGCATCTCAACACCTATGGAGGAAGTGAGTTATCCATATTTTGTTGATCTGTATATTGACCTATTTCTATAGTTCAATATTTTTTACATAAATCAATAATGTTTTTTACATACACACACATGAGATGGAAGAAAGTTCAGCTTCTTTGTCAGAACCTAGTAAAAAAGACTAGTGGTCAAGTCGAGTTTCTGACAGCACTATCAAAAACCTTATGATATTTTATGTGTATACTTTGAGTAAAAAAAGAAAATAATAAAACGTAACGAGCGAAAATATGTAGCAGTGGGTGAAGTAGGGAAAGAGTGTTTTTTATCTCGCGTGCGGGTGGGGAAGAGTATTCTACGTTTGTCGTCCAATTACTCCAAAACTATTGGACGTATCGATTTCCTGTATGAACCATGATAAAGAGCAGTAAATTCTACGTATGTTCATTTGCAGAATATAAGCCTCTGGGAGCATTTTCTGTTGGAAAAGTTGGGGGAACAGACTTTCGGTAAAGTCGAAAGCGCTTGGAGGAGTAATCTCACTTTGTCGGCCAATTACTCGAAAACTATTGGACGTATCGATTTCCTATAAGAACCATGATAAAGAGCAGTAAATTCTACGTATGTACATGACATAACAATGTAATATCTATGATAAGAATTCGTTACGTAGGTGGGAATATTGCATATACTGTGCGCACATCATGAAATGACGTACAGACGTGAGTTCCCAGTTGTTTTTGCCGATTTAATCGAGAACTATGAGGCATATGGAAACCAAGAGGTGCTCATTAGAAAGCTAGTGAAATTCTGCATAATATTATGCAATAAAAACATAACATCTGTGAGAAAATTTCCATATTAGAGCTCCTTGATTTTTTTTCAAAAATAGCTTTCAGTTTTTGGCTATTCTCTCGAAAACTACAAATCATATTAACACCGGATTTGTCTCTTTAGAAAGCTGATGAAATTCTCTATCAAAACTTCTAATAACATTTTCCTGTATGATGGAAAACACTTGAATGGTGATGTTGGGAAGTGAACGTGACGTAGCGAAATTTTATTCATGGCCGCCTAAAATTGTTTTACTCATGTTTTCCTGTTTTTTTGTAATGCTTATCAGCTAGAACAAACATCGACGAATAAGATGACATAGGTTTCATGACAGTATACTGATGTTTGGGTGGCGAAAATAAAGAGAGAATACGTGTTATTTGTGGCGCGCGGGCAGCCGGGCCAGGCGGCTTCGCAAAAATAGTCGTGCGCCGGAAAACTTACTGAAACTTATCGTGCGCGAGAGGGTTAATGTGATCTGAACAAGTTTGACCTTTATTTTCTGTGCTTGTGACTGGTTAGCAGATTACTGCCCCCCCCCCCCTCCAAGTGTCTTGGGGGGGACTGGTAGGATTTCGGGGTACCGAGTGGGAAAAATGGCAAAAACAAACATTCGGGGCAGAAGTATAGTCAAAATTAGTATGATCAGCCAAGATGTATTCATTGGGTTATTACTGACCACATGAACCCCTTCGAAACTATATATCTATCTATTGGCAGACGCCTCAATCCCATACAGAGTGGCCACAAACAAATTGCCTCCACATCACCCTGTCCCCCGCCATTTCACTGCCCTGCTCCCAACTCACACCCCCCTCTCTCATATATAGTACCTCTTCACCCCATCCCTCCATCTCATCCTCAGCCACCCCCTCCCTCTCCCCCCCTCCACCTCACTCACATACGCTCTCCTCGTCAGTCTCATCCTCCATCCTCTCCACATGGCCAAACCACCTCAGTGTGTTCCTCCTAACGCTTCCTATCACAGCCACATCCACACCACAATGCTCCTTTGTATCCTCATTTGTCAGCCTGTTTCTCCATGTGACTCCACAGGCTCCTCTTAAATAACTCATTTCCACTGCTTTCACTCTTGACTTGTGTCCTTCCAACAATGTCCAAGCTTCACTTCCATACATTAGAGTTGGTATCACAATACTGTACTGTCATGTAGTAACTTTTTCACTTCCATGCTCACTTCCCTGTTTCTTATCACTGCTTTCAAAGAACCAGCAACCTTTCTTCCCTGCTGTACCCTTTCAAGCACTTCATCCTCCAAACCTCCATCCTTACTCATCACACTACCCAAGTACTTAAACGTACTCACATTTTCCAATTCCTCACCATCCAACCTCGCTGTACATTCACTGACTTCACCTCTCTCAAAGACCATCACTTTACTCTTCCCTACATTCACCTTTAGATTCCGTTTCTTACACACTCTCCCAAACTCATCCACCAAGCCTTGCAGCTCCCCTTCGTCTTCACTCAACAACACAGTATCATCTGCAAACAACAGTACAGGGAGTTTCCAAACACTATCCTCTCTTACCAGGGCCACTCCAACATCCACTACCCTACCTTGTACCTCTTTTATTACCCCATCCATGTACAGATTGAACAACCATGGAGACATGACACATCCCTGTTTCAACCCAACTTTCAAAGAGAAAAATTCACTTAGTTCACCATCCACACGCACTGCAGCCTTTGCACCATCGTACATACTCTTCACAGCATTCAACAACTTCCCATCTACTCCATATATTCTTAACACTTTCCACAATCCTTGTCTATCCACCCTGTCATATGCTTTCTCCAAATCCATGAAAGCCGCATACAACTTCTTTCCCTTCTCTAGAAACTTATAAATAAGAATATCATAATTATGAATGTTTTCTCTCTTTTTTATGTTTATAATGTTTATTTATTTACTTATTTATTTATTTTTACTATGGGTGGTATAATTCATGTGGTAAGAGAAAATAAGGATGCTATTTTTAGTCTGCTGTGTGTGTATAGGCCAAACCATCTAGACCAAGATTCGATACAACCCGAGATTTGCATCTCAAACGAGGGAACTAGCATAATAGGATGGGAAAGTTTTACATCCATAAATTCACCATAAGAACACCTCATATATCGCTGAAACGTTTGTGCAAAACAATATGTAAAATGAACAAATTCAGTACACATTATATTTATTATGTACTTATCAATAAAAATATCATAATTAGGAATGTGTTCTCTCTTTTTTATTTATAATGTTTATTCCAGTATGGAGTTGTTGTTTTTACTTTGGGTGGCTAAGGAAAGAGAGGAGAAAGATAATGGGTGCAGCACTTTCTTTCCTTGACTTTCTTGCTTTCTTATTCTTACACTAACACTTGAAGGTGCTTAACCCCTAAAACGCAGCTGTGTACGGGCGATCCCCCCGCTGTGGCGGGGTTGTAGCGGGGTCTGAGTACCTGTGGAAAAATATTTGCCAAAAATCATAGATTAACCCTAGAGCATTAAAATTTTTATGGCATATAGTACTTACATTCAGCTTTCTCCTGAGCCACATGTTGAGCCTTCGTTGACTACCAAAGGACTTGTGAAGACTTGCAAAGTTGGGTAACAAAGTCTTCACTCTCACACCTCCAGAAACCCGGTTTTCTTTCTACCACAGCCTCAATCTGTCACAGTACACTTTATACAACAACGTACAGGTTGTTTGGAATCCATATTTGTAAATATGCACTGAAAATAAGGCTAAAATGAACGGAGCGCACAGCCGACATGCAGCGCGGTGGCGATCTTCCCGTCAATATTGTCACATTTGCCTTTTCTCGGCAAAAAACACGTATACTACATTTTTTTTCATCATAGGACTTCGCAAACGTTTGCCTGTCACTATTACGGCCATAAAAATCACTGTCACTGCCAGTATTGTGGATTGGGACTGAGGAAGACCACCGCGGAGCGAGTTTATTCAGCCTTACGGCAGGCACTTTATTCTCGCTCCTGTCGGCCACTCGCACTTCATTTCTATCGCTCACTTTCACTGTATCTGTTCTTTTTTTTGCCTTATTCATCAGTGTCACTGTCCAGTGTTATAAAAATAATATTTTCTACACAACAAACTGTCACTGTCAGAACATAGAATAGGAAAATATGCTTTCATCTTCTTACACTGGAGTGACTGTCACTCGCAATACTTATATTATTACTATGTACAATTATTTACACCAAAAAACACTGTCACTGTCAGTGCTTTTACAAGTACATACACTAATTTACACTCATCAGGCTGTCACTGTCAGCACGTAAAAGAAAACTAAACAATATTATCACTGTCACTCTCAGTATTATTTCAAAGAATCTTACCCTTATTTTCAAAATCTACTTAGGCTGCGGTAGTCAAAGAAACACGGGTAAGCACAGAGGGGAACTTTGCACTCTTTGCACTGCAAGGAGGTGCGCCTAAAGGTTCTTTCCTGCCTGGTAGTGTGGCTGCACACATGACACCTCCTCAGTGCTTTCCCCCTCTTTGCAGTGGCTCCAGGCGGTGTCGCTGAAGGTAGGCCATACACTGTAGGCGGTCTGGAGGTGTGTGAGGGTGGCGTTTGGGACCTGTAGAAAGAACCTGGCCGTAACGCTGAAGCAGCTGGTAGACACAAGTCTTGGAAAATCGTCTGAGAGAGTAGTTGGCTGGCTTCCTGTTCTTGATTTTATACAGGATGAAGGCATTCAACATGCACATATCAATCAAGTGCAAGAACACCTTCCTGTACCAACGACGATTTTTCCTCAGGCAGTCAATCTCTCCAATCATCATATCAGACTTGTCCACCAGCCGCATATTGACGTTATAGTCAATGACAGCATCAGGCTTCATCACAGGCTCGCCAGTCCTTCTGTCGACCTTCCCTGTTGCCAGCATTTCACCCTTGTGTACTGTGGTGAGCATGTTCACGACTCTCTTATCATGCCACCTGATCGCAAGCATCTTGTCAGATTTCTTCAGGTGCACGTCTCCCCGCTTTGACTTTTCAGCCTCGGCGAAGGCAGGGTAATGTGCCCTTTTGCTTCTGACAGTGCCACAGGAGCCGACGCCGTGTTCAGAAAGGTACTTGGCGAGTTTAGGAGCGGTATAGTAATTGTCCGTATACAGGACATGATTCTCGCCAAAGTACTTTTCCAAAAGCACTTTCACCACAGAACCAGAGAATCCAAGGGGGTCAGTCTTATCCAAATCGACATTGCTGGCGGTGTAAATGACGAAGTCAAGGATGAACCCCGTCTTGCAGTCGCACAGCACGAAAAACTTGATTCCAAAGCGGTGGCGTTTGCTTGGAATGTACTGGACGAACCGAAGACGGCCCCTGAACAATACCAAGGACTCGTCAATCACGACTTTCTTGAACGGGCGCAAGAACCTCGTAAACTTATCCATGATCATGTTCAGGATTCCCCTCACTTTCCATAATGGGTCAGTTTGGGAAGGCTCATCATTGTTCGCGAAGTGAAGATAAGTCATCAGCTGCCTAAAACGATCGCGGCTCATGTATTTATTGAACATGGGTGTTGGGCACAGCTCGTCGGAAGTCCAGTATTCTTCTAACTTGTGTTTCCAGTTGTGCGGTATTAGCAACATCAATCCAATAAATACAAAAAGCTCGCGGATCGTAAGAGGCACCGTGCCATGCTGCCATCCGCGACGTGGATGGCGTGGCCGCCTCACCTTCTCCTTCGCAAACTGGAGCACATTGCCCCTCGTACCTGTTTGTCTCGGTACAGATGTGCTCCATAACCTCGTCGTCAAGGAAGGCCAACAGGTAGTCAAGGCATTCACCATCCTCGTCCACAGGGAAGTCAGCCTGAAGTCCACACTCACTGTCGTCAAAGGGCAGATCCTCAGGCACAAAATCTGATCCCTCTGACCACACGAAGGCATCCAGCGTTCCCTGCCTAGGCTGGGAGGTGCTTGGGGCGGCGGGGGGTGAGGCAGGTCGTGTGGGAGTGGGTGAGGCAGGCGGGGCAACAGTAGGTGAGGCAGAGGCTATCCCAGGTCGTGTTGGTGTTGTGGTGGTGGTGGTGGTGGGGGGGGGGGGACATTATCACTGGGCTCAAGGTTACTCGCGGTGGCGTGACTGCTGAGTTGCCTAGTGTGAGTTCCCTCCCTACGAGTTAGCCTTATACTAGGGGACTTAGCTCTACCAACACGAACACTAGGCCTACGAAAACCTCTCAAACGTAATGATGCTCGTTTACTTCCCTTTCTCGGTGGTGAAGGAGACTCCGACGACTCAGGAGACAGGGCAGCAGAGGAGGAGGACGAGAGAACAGGGCTGGGAGTACGTGGCGGGCTTGCGGTGGTGTGACGTGGCGTAGAGGACAATGGCAGTGAGCTGGGGTCACCGCTCCTTTTCCGTTTTTCCCCCTTCCCATACTCGAGGCCCCTTCTCACCGGAGCCTTCCCTGCTGAGGTGCTGGGCACTGACACACTCTCCTCCGGCACAGAAACAATCACTTCTGGCCCGGACTCTGCACTGGATTGTGTGTCAGACTCAGCCAGGCTCGACCACACACCGACGTCACTGCCATAGTCCATTGAGGCTTTCAAAAGTTCTGAGGCTATTGCAGAGTCACTTAGCCCCTTAGTAGTTCCTGGTAAGGTTTTGAAGGGGGTTGAGGTCACAAAACCCTTTTTCGGAGGGCTAGAAGGCACAGACTCGGAAGAGCTCGAGTTAGACATGGTGTCACCGTGGCAGATTTGCATGGACTGACGCTATTCTGGGGCAAACTGCGCGAAAAAATGACTGTGTGACAACTGGGGAAACAAGCGTTTCCCAGTAGCAAAAAGTGCTTGCGAGATGACGGCGCAGATTGACACGTATCAGCCGTCCGCGCGTTGCCATATCGCATGACAAGGGAGGGCCACGCATCGGTGTGTTGGTGGGTAAAAAAAATGAGACTTGGCAACAACCGAGGTCAGTAGTACAAAGGTCAAGTGTGCTAAACGTAGCTCACGGGTGGCGGGACTGATAGACAATACCAGCTGGAGCATGCTTGCCCGCGGTTATTCAAAATTAACTCAAATCGCAAACGTGACGACCCGCCGTTCTGCCCTTTGGGCCGACCGTCGCAAATGCGACGATCCGCGTTTTAGGGGTTAAGCAAAAGACTGAAATCCACTCATAAATGATTCAAGAGATGTTCTAACTGTTTGATTGGTTTAGAGGCTAGAGTAGGTCTGTGTCAACATTTCCCACACCTCCGTTCCCTTCCCAAAAATTTTCACAGTTTTCTACAAGTAACGCTGGATTGGCACTGGTGGCCACCGAAGGGTTAAATACCACATTCTTCCTTTCAACAATATAAAGGTTATACAGTAAATGTCTCTGAGACTCAGATTTTGCCCTGTATACTTCCTTTCTGCCCCTACACCTGGCAGCAGTATTCCTCTCTTACCACCCATTTTTCATTCCCAGAAAAGTCTTTTCTCCTTAACTGCAACTTTACACCCTATCAAAGTAGAGGAAGAGTGGCCACTTGCACTTTTCCACAAGGGTGTGGTAAGTAACTCCATCCTGTGCAGTACTTGTGACAGGCAAGTGCACTAAGAGATGTAGTGGTATTATAAGTAGACTCCAAGATAATGGTAAGTTTGTGTGTGCGGTGTGTCAGGAAAAGCTTGTAGAGAAGGTCAGGTATGCAAGGGTTGAACTTGCTGGTGAGTGTCTTGTGCGTGGATTATTTTTTTTGAGGGTGGGAGGCATGTTATGTGCTGGAGGTGGGGCTGGAGTTAGCTCTGTGGCTAGGTAAAGAGTGGATGGTGGAAGTTCAGGGAGCTGTTGCCTCTCCTGACACTGAGCAGGCTCTCCCTCAGTCCTCAGGGATCTTAGTATGCAGCATGTGTTAGGATTGTAATGCTGTATGGTAGTAAGACTTGGGAAGTAAAGGAGGAGGATATTTAGGCTCAAATGTACTGAAACTGCAATGATTAGATGGATGCAGTGTGTCCTTGAATGTGAGGCATGGGGGGGTCTAGGTTTACGATTGAAGAGTTGAAAGGACGGAGGGGACTTGTGTGTATTGGTGTTGTGTTGAGGAGGAGTAGACTGAGATGGTTTCGGCATACGGAGAGGATGGACAATGACAACTGGGTGTGGAAAGTGAAGTGCTAACGTTGGGGGTAGGGGCTGCGAAAGGCAGACTGAAAAAGACCTGGGATGAAGTCATCAAAAGGGATCTCAGGGATAAAATACTGAATATGGAGGCTGCCAAAGACTGAACAGTGTGGACAGCTGCCACTAGGTGACCCAGGCTGATGCATACAAGCATGTTGGAGCCTTTATAAATGATACAATAATGATACCTTTCTAGCCCTACACTTGGCAGCCAAGTATTCCTCTCCATTACCACACCTTTTCCATTCCTGGATGAGTCTTCTTTTCTCGTCAACTGTGGCTTCTACCCCACATCCCACTACCATATTACCTTATGTCTTGGAGGACCCCTTGTCCATACACACAATGAATCAGTAACTCTCAAGAGATTGTTCTTGATAGTTCTGAAGTTCATTAACATTCCTGTCAACTGCACCCTGTTCAGCCACCTCTCTACCCATCTTGCGATAGAAGACATCTCTTACCGCTTGGTTTTTCAACATCTGTATTTTCCTCCTGGGAGCACAGGTCCTCTTCTTCACTCGCTTCTTCAGCACCACGTCACATCAGTAATTTGTGTTGCTGCAAACAGTCTTCATTTCCCATGACTTTTAACATCCCTCACCAACCTCTTATTAGTCCTCCTGGCCAGGATATAATCAATCTGGCTACTATTACTCCCAGACTCATATGTAATCTGTCTTTCTCTTTTCCTAAATTGCACTTTCCACACAGTTATGTTAACTGCCTCCCCAAAATCAAGTATCCTTTCCCCTTCCACATTCCTTATACCATAAATGCATCCCCCATGCAATCCTTTGTTTCCTGAAGTTGCTTCACCCACAACCAATTAAATCCCCACCCAAAACTACAGTCTCACTATCCCCCACACCACCAACCACATATATCAAGTCATCCCAGAATCTCTCTCTCTCTCTTTTTTTTTCTCTATGTTTTTTTGTGAAGCATATGCTGATATAATTGAAATCATGAGTTTACCAAATAATATTTTCAGTGCTATGATCGTTTTGTTTACTCTCAATACATTATACAATCATAAAGGAAGAAAAAGTACCTGCAGACTGGTATATGAATGTGAATGTGAATGTATACAAAGATACAAGTGATACACTGAGGAGGTACCTATAGAAGGTTGAAAATGTTGGTCAAAAAGGGTTGCTGATAGCATAATAAATGATAGTAAGAACAAATAAAATGCACTGTGTTTTCATGCCAGGGTGAGACACCTTTGATGCAATACCAGTATTTATTAAGAAATACCATGGAAAAACCAGAAAGCTGTATTACATTTTTGTGGATACAAAGTTCCAAGGCAGTAGGGGGGGTGGGAAGAAGAGCTATGAGGAAGCTGTGGTGATGGATCAGCAGATGAATCTGCAAGAATTGGCAGCGACACGTCAATATACTGTAAATGGACACTTAAGCAAGGAATCTTCAATCAATGTTGGTGTACATCAGGCTTCAATTTTGAGTCCCCTGTTGTTCATTATGCCACTTGATTCTGTTGTGAGAGTTAAAAGAGGGCAACACTGGGAGCTGTTACATGCTGATTATTTAGTGTTGCTGCTGAAAGCATGGAAGAGGCTGGAGAGATATCTGGAAGATGTATGGATGGGATGAATGCAGAGACGATGTTAATACAACTGAACTAAGTCAATACTAGTAAACTAGGTCATGGTGAGTAATTATGAAGGAGGTAATGTCATGGAACAAGATGTATGGCCATGTTGTGTGTAAAAAGAGGTTACAAGTTTGAGAGGAGCGAGAGAGTGCTGCTGATTGGAGACATGAATGGCAAAGTTGGGAATGTACGAGTGGATGGAGTGGTTGGTCAGTGGGGTGTGCCAACTGACGTAGATGGGAATGGAAGTGCTTTGGTAGACACCTGTGCTTGTAAGGGGTTGGCAATAGCCAACACCTACTTTCGTCATAAGATGATCCACCGGTATACATGGAGCGTAACGAGGAGGATGGATGGTGAACTTGTTGAACGTAAGGCAATGATAGACTACGTGTGTGTGGATGAGCGAATGAGAAGACAAGTGTTGGATGCAAGAGTGTGGAGAGGGTGGGGGAATGGAGTCTCGGACCATCACTAAGTGATGGCCAAGGTATAGCTGCAAAGAAAGTCGTTGAGGAGACGAAGGGGAAGACAGGAGGAAGCAGCTCCTGTGAGAAGAGTGGAGAAATTGCAAGATAGTGAGAAAATGACAGAGTAAAAGAGCATAGTGGAAGAAAGATTGGGAAGGTATGAGCTAGAGCAGATGAAAGGGGTGGAAGACATATGTAAGATATTCACGGAAGAGATAGGCGCAGCGTGTGAGGCGGTTTGTGGAGTGAGGAGGAGATGCAAGGGTGTGC
The DNA here is from genome assembly GCF_032717465.1 of Coenobita brevimanus. NCBI lineage: Eukaryota > Metazoa > Arthropoda > Malacostraca > Decapoda > Coenobitidae > Coenobita > Coenobita brevimanus. The sequence goes on from NC_136976.1 coordinate 64,730,746, forward strand.
AAGGGACAGCATGGTGGAATGATGAGTGAAACGAGCTGTGGAACAAAAGAAGAAGGCATATATTGAATGGTTAGCGAGTAGAGGTAGGGGAGAAGATGAGAGAGAGAAGAGAGAGGTATATCTGAGCAGGAGAAGGGAGGTTAAGAGACTGGTGAAGGAGAGTAAGAAGAAAGTGGATGAAGAGTTTGGGAGGAATCTGAGCGTGAAATGGAGGGAAAGTAAGAAACTGTTTTGGAAGGAGGTAAAGAAAATAAGGCAGTGTGAAAGGGGAAATAGTAGGGGAGTGAAAGATAGGAATAATAGATTGTTGGTGGAGAAGAGAGAGAAATTGAGGAGATGGAAGGAGCACTTTGAGGATTTGTTGAATGTAGAAAGTGAGAGCAGTGCGAGTATAAGTGGTTGGGGAATGGCTGGGAGAAGAAGAGATGAGAGGAGGGAGGAAGAGATCAGTAGGGCTTAAGTAGTGGAAGCGATGAAGAAGATTAAGTTGGGAAAGGCCCCAGGAATTGATGGAGTGTTTGGTGAAATGCTTAGGTATGGGGGTGAGATTGTTGTGGAGTGGATATGGAAGTTGTGTAGATTGGCTTGGGAAGAGGGAAGGGTTCCAGATGACTGGAAATCAGGTATAATTGCCCCTTTATACAAAGGAAAAGGGGAGAGAGAAGTATGTGGTAACCATAGGGGTATTTGCCCTCTTAGTGTGACTGGTAAAATATATGGTAGAATACTCACTGACAGGGTTAGGCATATGACAGAGGAGCTAGTTGGGGAAGAACAAGGGGGATTTAGGAAGGGAAAAGGGTGTGTAGATCAGATATTTGTTCTAAGATGTTTAGTGGAGAAGTATCTAGAGAAGGGAAGGAAAGTGTATGCTGCCTTCATGGACTTGGAGAAAGCTTATGACAGAATAGATAGGCAAGGTATGTGGAAGGTATTAAGAATATATGGAGTGGAGAGGAAATTGTTGAGTGCTGTAAAGAATATGTACGAGGGAGCTAGGGCTACGGTGCGAGTGGATGGTGAGCTGAGTGAGTTCTTTGATCTCAATGTGGGACTGAAACAGGGTTGTGTGATGTCTCCATGGCTGTTTAATATATACATGGATGGGGTTGTAAAAGAGGTGCAGGGTAGGGCAGTGGATGTGGGGGTGGCTCTAATGAATAAGGGTGAGATTTGGAAGCTTCCGGTGTTGCTGTTTGCTGATGATACAGTATTGTTGAGTGAAGATGAATGGGAGTTGCAAGGTTTGGTGAATGAATTTGGGACAGTGTGTAGGAGGAGGAATCTGAAAGTTAATGTAAACAAAAGTAAAGTTATGGTGTTTGAGAGGAATGAAGTCACAGTGTGTGCAGTGAGGTTAAATGGTGAGGATATGGAGAATGTGAGTGCATTCAAGTAATTGGGTAGTGTGATGAGTAGGGATGGAACTTTGGGGGATGAAGTGCGTGAAAGGGTACAGCAGGGAAGGAAGGTTGTTGGTACACTGAAAGCAATGATGATAAATAGGGAGGTGAGTATGGAAGTTAAGAAGTCACTGCATGATAGTATTGTGATCCCTACCCTGACGTATGGAAGCGAGGCATGGACCTTGCAAGAGGGGAACAAGTCAAGAGTGAGAGCAGTGGAAATGAGTTACTTGAGAGGAGCATGTGGAGTGACGTGGAGGGACAGGTTGACGAATGAAGAAGTGAAGGAACGCTGTGAGGTGGATGTGGATGTGGTTGAGAAGATTAGGAGAAATACACTGAGGTGGTTTGGACATGTGAAGAGAATGGAGAATGAAAGACTGACTAAGAGGGTGTATGTAGGTGAGGTGGAGGGAGGGAGAGGTAGACCGAGGATGAGGTGGAGGGATGGAGTTGAGAGGTATATGAGGGAGTGGGGGGTGAGTTGGGGGGAGGGTAGTCAAATGGTGGGTGACAGAGCGACTTGGAGGCGTTTTGTCTGCGGTCACCCTTTGCAGGATTAGGGCGTCGGGCTATAGATTGATAGATAGAGATAGATAGGCAAGGAATTCTACCTTGTGTACAACCTGTCACAGATAGGTCCATAACAGATGCAATGGTGTTAGAGGTTGACTGCATGATGAGTGAAATTTTCATGTGATTTGCTTGGGTATCCAGGCTGATGCTGAGAGAAAAGAATATGACCAATGAGGAGATGGCCATTTGGAATACACATAATATTGTTATATGAGACAATGAGTGCAAGAGGAGGAGCAGAAGCTGGTGAAGCCAGCTTCACCACACTCAAGAGAAGGTTCATCACACACGACAGGGAGAGAACAGAGAAACAGACAGTTAACAACTGAGAGAGAGAGAGAGAGAGAGAGAGAGAATTATATTCTGAATGGATGTAAGTTAAAGTCCCTATTTTCTTTGAGTATATATGACTATATCTATCATTACAATACTTACTTATCCAGAATACACTGTACAAGCAGGGCTTCCACATCAGTAGCGTCAATGTTCAGTTCATTTGAAATAAATGGGATGTGAATGCGTGTGTAGGGCTTGATGAGTTTTATGAGAACTTGAGTACGTATGTTCCTCAGTAAATCTGGAACAAAAATTAATAAATTAAGGTCTCAGCTAAATATCTAGAGGTTTAAAAAAAAAAATCTATCATCCTTACTTTTCACCCCTCTAAGGAGCAAAATAGGATTCAAAATCAACTAACCAACAGCATGTCCACTGAAATTAGCAAAACAATCCCTCCCACAAAGTCTGGCTCCACTTCACAAGCCGAACCATTTATGCATACCATTTTGTACTATTCTTTACAGACATACTTCACATACATCTACAGCAATCCTCCATTCATTAGTCAGAACTGAGTCATGGCCCTGCCAGATAATGTTGTGCTACCTCCCAACCACTCTACAGGTGTATAATCCCTATAAAACCCCATACAAGTCTCCCTGTCAATATGTAAAAGCTGTCTCGAAATAGATTTTCTGATGGTCACCTTTATATATTCATTATAGTATATAATTATTACACAATGACTCTTGTCAACATGACTTTAATAATTAAAAATGCATTTCTTTCATACATATTCCACCACAGGCCTGTTTCATCTGCAATGAATGCTTGTTCAGTTACAGGAGCTAAGAATTTTGCTATTTATTAAAGGTGGGAGATGTGTAGATGGAAATGAGCAGAATCAAAAACAGGTGACTAGCTACCTGTACTTAAGTTACATAACACAAAGGAGACAGACCGGCACTGAAATGTGTGCATATTTATGGAAACATTTTATTATTTTCCACAGGAGGAGCTTAGGAATATTCTGTTAAGTATCAAAAGTGACTAAGATGTGTACAGACTGCGCCAAAAGTTTGAACACCCCTGATGCAATACGTCTAAACAATACTAAATAATAACTTGATATTAATAAATGGTAGGTGGGGGCACCCATCATCCACTCACTCAATTAGAGTGATGCCATATGAACTCTACACTGAGTGACAAACCAAATGGTTTCCTGTACCCAAGAAACCATTTACTACGCTGGGTGGTAACCATATAACCGGGGTTTCTGGGAGGGTTAAGTATCCCCCAGATTCCCCTATCCAAAATCACTTAATCATGGCAGTCGTTTCAGAGAGCCTCAGAGGACCCAATACCTGCCCAGGGCCCCAACCAAATGGGCAGACTCGTGTGGCCATGTGGAATGTGAGAGGTGTGAATGAGGAAAGCAAAAGGGTGGAAGTGGTGAATGTGTTCAAGAGTGCGAGATATGCTGTGATGGCACTGTGTGAAACGAAGATGAAGGGGTGCGAAGTGGAGGAGTGGGAGGGTGTGAAACGTGTAAGATCGTGAATGAATGGGAGAGGGAGATGTCAGGAAGGAGTTGCCTTGTTGATGAATGAGGTATGGTAAACTGGAATGAGAGATTACAAATGCATCAGCTCGAGGTGTATGTATGTCAAGTTCAAGTTTGAGAAGGCGAAAGTGGCAGTGATTGTAGCGTATGCACTGTGTGAGGACAGGAGTGAGAAAGACAGGTTTTGGGATGAGCTAGGTGAAGTAGTGGGAGAAATGTCCAGGAGCTATAAAGTGATCGTGATGGGGGATATGAACGGAAGAGTAGGCACTGGTCCAGAGGATGACATGGTGGGTTGTTATGGAGTACCAGTACAAGTATGTTGGAGCTCTCTCCAAGGCAGTCAGGGATATGGGTAGGGTGCTGTACAAGCTGCTCTAGGTCAATGAGGATAGAAAAGGTGTAGGCTTGTTCACCAGGTGGATCAGTGAAAGGAGAGGAGAGCCAAAGGTGGTGGTGAACATTGAAATCTCCTAGAATGGAGATTTCAGAGAAAGGAGAAATGGATAGAATGTGTTCCATCGTAGAAATAAGATAGTCGAAGAATTTTTGATAGTCAGTAGAATTAGGAGATAAGTAAACAGCACAGACATTTTTAGTCAGAGAGTGACAGGAAAGCCGAAGCCAGATGAATCGAGTTCAGGAACACGAGAGCAAGAGAAGTCGTTGCGTATATATACGCAACAGCCACCTCTGGCTTTGAAACAAGTATAGAGAAAGTAGGACGATACAGAAAAGAGTTTGCTGTCAGTTGCCTCACACAGCTGAGTCTCAGTTAGGAAAAGACGGTGAGGTGGTACTCAACAGAGGGAAAGTTGGAGGAAAGGCCACAAATGTTGCAGAAATGAGGAAGAAGTGAGTCAGACAATGGTTCCAGGCAGCTCGAGTTGTCACCGGGAGAGGGGCGTAAGGTGGGGGGATTTATGGTTCCCCACCCAGGGACTCCAAGACTGTGTGTAGAGACGCCATGATTGTTGAATTTGGAAAGGGAAGTGTAGTGTATACTGTGAGTGCTGTGAAGTGGCTGAAAAATGGGAAAGCAGCTGGGGTTGATGCAGAGATGCTTAAGTGTAGTGGAAAGAGTGGATTGAAGTGCTTGTTAGAGATATGAAAGAAGGCATGGATGAGTGAAACTGTGCCAGCAGAGTGGAAGAAGGCTGTGATTGTACCATCCATCCATCATCCAATCCTACATTGCCCTATCAGGAGCATAGGAGCCCAGGGCTAGGCAGCTGGTCCCGACATTTAAGATGAGAGTGACCAACCTCACTCATCCCTGAGTGGCATTACATGAGCAATCAACCCCAACCATCCCTTGGATATAAACCTTCACCGGCTCAATCTGACTGGAGCGCAATAATTACCCACTAAACCACCAAGCGCCAATGATTGTACCCCTGTACAAAAATAAAGGTGAGCAAAGTGAGTGCAAGAATTACCGTGGCACAAGTTTATTGAGTGTGGTTGGGAAAGTACATGGAAGAATTATTACAGAATAAGTAAGAGAGATATCAGAAGTCCTAGTGAGTGATGAACAGGGTGGCTTTAGGACTGGCAGAGGATGTGTGGATCAAATATTTGCAGTGAGACAGCAGAGAAGGATTGTGAGAAGGAACATATGGAATTTATGGCATTCATGGATCTGGAAAAAGCATACGACCAAGTGGACAGGGAAGGACTGTGGAAAGTTCTGGGCATGTATGGTGTAGATGATAAGCTGCCAGGTGCTGTCAAGAGTTTTTATGATGGTAGTGAAGCATGTGTATGGGTTAATGGGCATCTAAGTGAATGGTGCACAATCGGTGTGGGCGTGCGAATAGGTTGTGTGATGTCCCCATGTTTGTTCAATACATATATGGATGGGGTGATGAGAGAAGTAAAAACATGAGTAATGGAGAGGGATGGCGTTGGTAACGAATGGTGATAGATGGAATATCTCAAAATTGTTGTATGCTGATGATGCAATACTGCTTGCAAATACCGGACAAGAACTTAGTAGGCTAGTGCAGAGTTTTGCTGATGTCTGTAAGCATCATGCCTTGAGAGTAAATGTTGCAAAGAGTAAATTGATGGTTACTGAGAAAGAAGGTGACTCCCAGTGCGATGTTGCCGTGAATGGAGAAAGAGTGGAATTGGTGAGAGAGTTCAGATACCTGGGTACAGTGATAAAAAAAGAGGAAAATGTGGAAAAGAAGTGGAAAGCAGAGTGACACAAGGAAGGAAAGTAGCTGGTGCAATGAAGGCCTTGATAAGAAACAGAGGTTTGAGTGCTGCAGCTGCATGAGGCTTACATGAATGAGTGTTAGTGCCAACTTTAACATATGGATGTGAGACTGTGGTGTGGCATGAAAAGTCAAGAGTGAGAGCAGTGGAGCTGGGACTGCTAAGGAATGTATGTGGAGTACAGAGGGTGGACAGGATACGAAATAATATGATTCGTGAAAGATGTGGAGACAGGAGGTCTGTGGACACCAGAAACAGAGAGAGTGTACTGAGATGGAATGGTCATGTGGAGAGAATGGATAACAACAGAGTGGTGCAAAAGGTATATCTGAGCAAATATGAAGGAGGGAGGAGGCGGGGTAGGCCAAGGAGAAGGTGGAGAGATATGGTGGACGAGTGTGTGAGGAAAAGAGGTTTGGAAGTTGGTAAGGCTAGGGAACTGACAAGAGATCGAGCTGGCTGGATGAATGTTGCGAGAAGTGCATGATCAGGGATTTTGCACCCCTTTTTAACATGGCAGTGTCCAGATTGACTCTATCAGATACGTTTATGTGAAGCTACAAAATGTGGTGAATGTTTTTGGCATATCCAATAGAGTCAGGATTCCGGGGGATTGTATGATAAGTGAATGGAAGCGTGGCCCATTGGATTGGGCAAATTTGGGCTGTCCGGACATTGCTACTCCTCACCCTATTCTAGGGTGGGAAAGGAGGTCTGGATGATGATGATAATGATGATGATTTTATTAAGCACAAAAAGTAGCACTATACCCTGTATAACTGAAAATATTAGCAAGCATTTGGCCCTGATTATTTCTGTTTATGAATTTGGGGTGCGGGTAACACTTCGTGAAACTCACTTTCTACCCCGGGTATGATGGCATGGGCCGATGAAAATTGAGTATTTATAGTTGGAAGATCATGATCAACAAAAAAGGCTCACTCGTGTGATGATGTCACGGGCTGATGCATAGGGCCAATGTTTGAGAGTCCTGGGCTTGGCCCAGCTGATGCACAAGAATGATGTTTCTGAGCTGGAAAATGCACTATAGCTGCAGAGGTGCAGATTTTCATCTCGCACTGGTAATGAAAACATGACCAAGGAATCACTGTATAGGACCTGAGTCATGTGGGTGGGCTTGGGTCACAGAACCCTGGTAGCGAGTGGCAAAAGCACAACACACAGGCTGTAAACATAGGCAACCATCTGGAGCCTGGATACTTAAATGCACCTACTGTCACATACTTAAGTATTATTATCAACTTATTATCCATACATCCATCCAGCCAGCCATCATCTAATCCTATGCTGCCCCATGAGGAGCGTAGGAAGCCAAGGCTGGGCAAGTCGGTCCTGAAATTTAAGATGAGAGTGATCTGCCTCACTCATCTCTGAGCAGCATTACGTGGGCAATAAACCCCACCACCCCTTGAAAACCTGCACAGGCTCTGTCCGACTGGAGTGCCTTAATTACCCACTAAACCACCAGGCGCCATAATCTGGTTATATGGTTACTATCCAACATAATAAATGGTTTCCTGGTGTACAGGAAACCATTTGGCTTGTTGTTGAGTCACCCATAGGCAGAAGGAAGAGGAACGAATGAAGGAAAGAAAAACAGAAGGCGGCGTGTAAAGTCACCTGTAGGCAGAAGGAAGAGTAAAAAATGAAGGAAATAAAACCAGAGGAGGAAGGAAAGAAAGAAGAGAGGAAAGGGCAGGCACCCAAGGGCAACACTACATCCAGCAAGTGGATGGTGGGCGCCCACAAGGAGAAATTAACTGCTCGTGTTACTGTGGGAGCGAAACTTCCCTTTTTAAAATCACGACTGTAACGAGTTTCCTTTTCGAGAATCCTGATACTAAGGTCGCCCATGGCACAGCTGAGGTTTTCCACTGGTTGGGAACTCAATTTAGTGCCAAAACAAGCAAATTACTTCCTAAAACTTGTTGGAAACTGTTTACAAGAAAGGAATATAAGGTATTTATTCTGATAAGATTTACTGTATAACAGTGTGAGGGTGGACTTTAATTCTACTTACTTGTGGCTGAGTTCCTACTTAAAATTGGTAAACTGTGTGCAGTTACCAAGTTTACAGTCACACTTCACTCCTAGTGGTAGCATCTCCCAGTGTCAATGGTGACCAAGCAAACACATTTTACAACAAAACAACTTGCATACAGACCTTCAATGTGTTCTCGTATAAACGGATCATCCATAATGTTTGTCCGATTCTGTTTTAAGATTGTTTCAAATTCATTTATGTCGTCATTCTGGTATGCTGCAACCAAATTTGTCATTGCTAATATTTCTGGGTCATTCTTGTATGGCTTTGCTTCTTGAGAGTCAAATGGGTTGATTCCAGACTTCATTAACCTGGAAGTAGTGAATAAATCATAAATATACAAAATGTATCAATGCAAAAGAACAAACAAATGGCAACAATTCACAAAATCATATGTTGCTACATTATTTACACTATTTGAAACAATAAGTATTCATATGACCTGCCATGATGCAAACATCTCCCACAGTTATCCACAGTGGATAAATTCAATGGCATTATGGCGAATTTCGTTTCATAGGTCACAGTGGTATAAAGAGATAAGTACTGTACATCAACAGTAGCAACAACACATTATTATACACTGTACTTTTTTACCTTACTGATAACTGATACTAGTGAGGACAGTAAGAGATATTCTACATTTGAAACAATTTCCACACGACAGTGAGTAAGAAATCGTCAAATTTCCAATGATAAATGCCACAGTAGTGCACATGAACAAAATAACGATCCCTAGCAAATAAACACATTAAAAAATGAAAATGTGGTGTTACTCTTTCTTACATATTTGCTAGAACAAGATACTTCAAGCAGGTTGTTCTTCGAGGACTTCCAGATTCATCATAGTTTTTAAAAGCCTCAAAGAAGTCTGTATGAGCTTTTTCAAATTCACCTTCACGAAGATGCATCTTCCCTCCACATTCTGAAAACAAGGAAGCCACACGTATTAGACTAAGGTAGTATCTTGGTACTCATTTTCACACAACAACTGGGCCGCCACAAAGCAGTCAATGCTTCACTAGTCATACTGGGCTATTCCAGGAGTTAACTGAAGTGTACAAATGACAATAAACAACAGAGACAAGACAGACATTTGTATCTATCTATCTATCTGTAGCCAGATGTCAAAATCTTACAAGGGGTGACCATCAACAAAACATCTCCACATTGCCCTGTCCTCCATCATCTCCATTTCACACCACTGTCACTCATAAACACCACCCTGTCCCTCCAGCTCATCCCAAATCTCCTTCTCCCTCTCCCTCCCTCCACTTTAGTCACTTACTCTCCCATAGTCAAACTCAAACTCTACACTCACTCCATATGACCAGATCACTTCGTGATACTTCCAACATTTTTCAGCACATCTACATTAACGCCACAATACTCCCAACTCCTCATTTGTATGTCTGTCTCTTGCCTCAACTCTACATGCTCCTCCAAGTTAATTAATTTCAACTCGTCTGACTCTTGGCTTGAGTCCAGTCAAGGGCATGCATAAACTTGGGTACTATTAGGTGTTTACGTTCTTCTGGCTATGGTCTCACAGTGCATCCAAACCTTAACTAGTTGTCCCAAACTGGCATTCAAACAGGCACCAAACCAGCACAATAGGAAATGAACAAGGTTTACCCTATATAAAATAGATACTACAGTAAAGTATATCAAAACACATTTATACAATATTTCACAGTCTCTCCAACAAAATCCAAGTTTCATTTCCAAGCATTAGTGTGAGGATCACAATACAGTGGTCTCTCTGGCAATGGGTATCTGATAATGCTAGGGTGCTGGAAAAAATATATATACACAAATATACAGTAATCCCTCACTTATCCGGACATAACAGAGCCTAAGGCATGGCCGGGTAGTGGCAACATCCAGATAATGAACACTACTCCCCTACCATACCCAGACCCTATCTATACCCAACCTCCAACCTACACGTAAACTATTTGTACAGTACCTATGCTTAATCCTCTCATGCACAATAAGTTTTGGTAAGTTTTCTGGCACACGATTTTATCCAACTGGCCGCCCGGCCCATCTGCCCGCACACAGCAAATAACAAGTATTCTTGCCTTATTTTTGCCACCCAAACATCAATACACTGCCATGAAACCTATCTCATCTTATTCATCGATGTTTGTTCTACCTGATAAGCACCACAAAAAAACAAGAAAACACAAATAAAGTAACATTAGGCGGCCGTGAACAAACATTTCGCTACGTCACTTTCACTTCCCAACATCACCATTTGAATGCTTTCCATCATACAGGAAAATGTTATTAGAAGTTCTGATAGAGAATTTCATCAGCTTTCTAAAGAGACAAATCCGATTGACATACGATTTGTAGTTTTCGAGAAAATAGCCAAAAACTGAAAGCCATTTTATGGAGCTTTCATTAAGAACTTTTCTCGCACACCTTATGTTTTTATTGCATAATATTATGCAGAATTTCATGAGCTTTCCATTGAGCACCAGCTGGTTTTGATGCGCCTCATAGTTCTCGAGTAAATCGCCAAAAACGACTGGGCACTCACGGTCATGCGTCACTTTTGTGATGCGCGCACAGCATAAGCTATATACCCGCCTACGTAACAACGAATTCTTATCATAGATATTACATTGTTATGTCTTGTACACTTGTAGAATTTACTGCTCTTTATCATAGTTCTTACAGGAAATCGATAAGTCCAATAGTTTTCGAGTAACTGGCTGACAAAGTGAGATTACTCCTCCGAGCACTTTCGACTTTTACCGCAAGCGAGGAAAAAAAGAGAGTTTGTTCCCCCGACTTTTCCTACAAAAAATGCTCCCAAAGGCTTATATTCTGGTAATGAACATACGTAGAATTTACTGCTCTTTATCATGGTTCTTTGATAGAGGTGAAGTCAGTGAATGTACAGCGAGGTTGGATGGTGAGGAATTGGAAAATGTGAGTACGTTTAAGTACTTGGGTAGTGTGCTGAGTAAGGATGGAGGTCTGGAGGGTGAAGTGCTTGAAACAGTACAGCAGGGAAGAAAGGTTGCTGGTTCTTTGAAAGCAGTGATAACAAACAGGGAAGCAAGCATGGAAGTGAAAAAGTTACTACATGACAGTATTGTGATACCAACTCTAACGTACGGAAGTGAAGCTTGGACGTTGTTGGAAAGACACAAGTCAAGAGTGAGAGCAGTGGCAATGAGTTATTTAAGAGGAGCCTGTGGAGTCTCATGAAGAGACAGGCTGACAAATGAGGATATAAAGGAGCGTTGTGGTGTGGATGTGGATGTGATAGGAAGCGTTATGAGGAACACACTGAGGTGGTTTGGCCATGTGGAGAGGATGGAGGGTGAAAGACTGACGAAGAGAGTGTATGTGAGTGAGGTGGAGGGGGGAAGAGGGAGGGGGAGGCCGAGGATGAGATGGAGGGATGGGGTGGAGAGGTATATGAGAGAGGGGGGTGTGAGTTGGGAGCAGGGCAGTGAAATGGCGGGGAACAGGGCGACGTGGAGGCGATTTGTTTGTGGCCACCCCGAACGGGATTGAGGCATCTGGCAATAGATAGATTGATAGATAGATCATGGTTCTTACAGGAAATCGATACGTCCAATAGTTTTCGAGTAATTGGCCGACAAAGTGAGATTATTCCTCTGAGCACTTTCGACTTTTACTGCAAGCGAGGAAAAAAACAAAGTCTGTTCTTCTGCCCTTTCCTAGAAAAAAAAAGCTCCCAAAGGCTTATATTCTGGTAATGAACATACATAGAATTTACTGCTCTTTATCGTGGTTCTTACAGGAAGTCGATACGTTCAATAGTTTTCGAGTAATAGAACGCCAAAGCTAGATTACTCTTCCGATTGCTACCTATTTTTACCGCAAGTGAAAAAAAAAAAAGTGTCTTCCCCCCCTTTGCCTGAAGACTAAGCACCCAAAGCCATTTTTTTTTTCTTTTTTTTTTTTACAGACTGTAAAATCTTCCAGGGTTGTTTTTTTATTGTTATAACCTACTACACATGAACACTGCTTTTTTCTAGTTACTGCTAATGAAGCTGTACTTTCCGTCATATGTGTAATATGTAGGAGAAAATGGTTATTTGTCTGAAAATTGTAGGGGCACTGATAAATAGGTCAATATACATATCAACAAAATTCAGAGAACTCACTCCCTCCAGGGGTGCTGATGGACCTGTACGATCTTCTGGGATTTGAAGATGATGAGTTATGTAGTGTGTGTGTGTGTGTGTGTGAGTGTACATAATGCTTACTAGCTCCATTATTTCACCAAGCCAGCCACAATATCTTTCACACAATATGCAGTTTTGGCATTGGCTTCATTATATACATATTTGTACTCATGCCATAGGGCCTGGGGGAGGCTGAGTGGTGAAACCCCACTGCAGTGAACACACATCTTGCCTCTAGGCCTAACGAATGATAACGGGCACAATTCCTTTTCGTGACATATGTCTATGTTCCATTGACAATATCACATACAAATATGCTCACAAATAATGTATTATCACACTGAGTCCATACGGGCTTCGGCTCGGATGGGAGGAGGAGAATTAGTAGGAGTTAAAGGGACAACACACGTGGTGCAACCCTACCCCCTGGCTTCTTGTGAGAGACTGAGGTTTATTGCTATGTGCTCGGCCCCACGAAGCAGCTCAGTGTTCCCAATGCCTTACCATGAGAGACAGACGCACCCGCTAGAATGCAGCAAAATTTGACGAAAATCGGCTGAAAACTTAATTTTTGGCAAATTTTTTTGTGCTTAGGAACGTGATTCGCTTGACTGTGCTACTTTCTACCAAACCGCGTGTCACACGATTCATGTGACTGTGCCCGAGAGGGTTAATTTGGCAGTGTTTTTTGGTCATTCAGGTATATTTAGACATCAAAACACACAAAGGAATATCCAAAGTAATGCTAAACACCAAGAATACCATGCAGCAGAAAAGCCACAGAAAACCAAAAAACACTCTACTTAAACACTACTGTATGTACAGTACCCCTCCTTATTTTGGCAGTGTTTTCCAGTCATTCTGCCATACTCTGACATCAAAATATACATAGGATTATCGAAAATAATTTTCAACACCAAGAAAACCATAAAAAAAACAAAAGAAAAAGAAAGCCAAAGAACACCCTACCTATAAAGCCCTGTATGTATGGTACCCCTCCTAATTTTGTCACTGCTTTCAGGTCAATCTGCAATATTTAGACATCAAAACACACAAAGCAATATCCAAAGTAATGTTAAACACCAAGAAAACCATGAAAAAAGCCACTGAAAACCAAAAAACATCCGAGCTATACACTACTGTATGAACAGTACCCCTGCTAACTTTGGCACTATTTTTGGGTCATTCTGCCATACTGAAGCATCAAAACACACATAGGGTTATCCATATCAATGCTAATCACCATGAAAACCATTAAAAAAAAAAAAAAAAAAAAAAAAAAAAAATGAAAACCAAAAAACACCCTACCTATACACTACAGTACTGTATGTACTGTACCCCTCCTAATTTTGGCACTGTTTTCCGGTCATTCTGTCATATTGCAACTTCAAAACATACATATGATTATCCATATTAATGCTAAACCTCAAGAAAGCAATGCATAACCAACAAAAAACCACACAAAAAAATGATGACGGTTTGAAAGTGTGTGTCTGTAACAGGTGATTGCTCTCGGGGCTCAAAAAAAATTCCACAGCCAAATATGCCACCGGAAATTAGTTACACTAGTATTAAATATGGTATACCATCATCTTTGCTGGTGTTTATACTATAAGATAAGCTAAGACAAAGAGGAGTAGACTGTAGCACCAGTCGAACAGGGCAGTACTCCCGAGGTGGATGGCCAGCTGGTGATAGGGAGCGCTGGAGCTCCCATTTCACCAGCCCTAAGGACTTGATCCTGACCACCTCCCTTTGCTGAACATTTTCAGTGCTTTCATTTACACAGGGTGTAGGCCAGCAATACTCTCTTAATACCTCTACCTTCAACTGTCTACACCACACTACATGCACATAAGATATCACATCTTCTATTCCCAGTCTCTTTAGTAATGGCTGCTGCAATATTACTTTCTAACAAGGTGGTACCTCGGACTGCCACCGCCGGCAGGTTAAGTATGGTGGCACAGGGTCCTCCCGGTCGCCATCAAGCGACTGTGCCAGCAGCGACCAGTTCAATTTCCAGTCATGCTCATCAGCGAAGAAGTGAAAGTACTGCCTTAGTCTTCACCAACATCCATGGTCTTTGTACCAATTTAAATTCAATTCATTTTTTCCTACAGTCCGTATCCCATCTTGCCCTATTCCTCACAGAACCACAAATCTCACCCTCGACTGAAATATCCCCATATTGTTTTCCCGGTTACCATCTCTTCACAAACTTCCATAACAAGGGCAGCACCTGTTGTTACATCAAATCTCAATATGCAGCTGACCATCTTAAACTTCACTTCATCCAGGTTTGATCACTCATTGCATAAACTAAATTGACAAAATATTACCAAATATATCTGCGTAGTCTATCGCTCCCCCAATGCTTCTTCGGAACCCAGTGTATTTGATTCCATATCCACACAGTTGAGTAACCTTAACCTTGCCCTTAGCACCAAAATTACCACTCTGGGTGATTTTAACATATATTATGTTGAATGGTTATTGCATTCTGCCAGGACTGACGATGCTGGTCTAGAGTGCAAGCTGTTTGCAGAATCGTTTTATCTCACGCAGCTGGTAAAGCAACCAACCACAATACCAGATAATCCTGACCATAATGCCCATCTCTTGGATCAATTCCTAAGCAGCATAGTTATAGGCAGAGTTCCAAAGCAATGTACCTTTCATTGTTCACTGCGATGGCAAACTTATTGTTGACCTGACTAGCAAAGAACAGGTTGATCGACTCCCAGTAAATGTTTCTGGCAGAGGACTTTCTCAGTTGCTAACAGTCGCAAAGCTGCCAAATGGAACTGGTTAGGCCCAGGCAGCAGCCATCTACAGGGCACTGGAAGACTGGGGTGTAGCTAACAGTGTTTGTGCTATGTGCTTTGATACAACCAGCTCAAACACCAGCTGGATTGTTGTCACTTGTGTCCTTTTGGAATAAAGACTTGGTAGGGTGCTGTTATCATTAGCATGTAGGCATCACATCGTGGAACTGGTCATTGGTACAGTGTTTCAAGTTTACCTGGGTATCACATCATGTCCTGAAGTCCCTCTCTTCAAGCATTTAAAAGAATAAAGGGCATTTGTTGATCAAGACATATATGAAACAGGTGAGGCAAATGATGCCATATTTGGGATAGTTGAAGACATTAGTGAAAGTACCACTGAGTTTGCAATTTGGAGCTGTTCCAGCAAGAGGAGTCCTAGTCATGGCACCTGGGGCCATGCACTATACTCGATGGATGTAAAGTTATTTATTCCTTGAAGATCTGGACGATTTGTGGCCAGTTCACCCTGACACTGAAAGAAGAAAAGGGACTCCAAGATGTGTGTGATTTTGCAGTACATGTTTATCTGAAGGCTTGGATGATGGCTCCCCTAGCGGCCAATGCTCCATAGAACGACTTCCTAGTGTTGAAATCACTTCTGAATTACACCACAATCAACCCTGCAAAATCAAAGGCTACAGCACAGACGTTTTCTAATCATTTATGGTACCTTTCACAGGAACTAACTGGACTGGCCCTATCTGACAGCCAAGTAAGTACTCCAACAAAGAGGCTGATGGTGAGCACGAAAAAGGATGATGAAGTTGACCACGGTCATACAAAATGAATCAGTGTCAATTTAAATTTATTCAGGGACTAGACCCTTAAAAATTCTGTCTCAGTCAAGAGTATGACTCTGTTTGAAATGATGGAGCTTCCAGACACATTTCTCGAAGTCGATCCAGACACGTGGGAGACACGAGAAGCCTTCCAAGATGCTGCAGAGACTGTCAGCACCATTAATGGTGATATGCTCAATGTGGCATTGCTCTGATTCAAGAATACAGTGGCCTTTTGGGAAAAGACGAGTCACAACTTCAGTTATTACAAATCACTGACCAGCACAGGCAGCTTTATCCAGACAGCAAAAGATAGACACTGATTGGACCCTGTGGAATACATTGATTTTGTTGCATTTCTACAGTGTTTAACCCCTTAACTGCAGGCTTATTTTGCTTTGACTTGTGGCTCCCGTGGGCATATTCGCTCTCCGACAGACTCTCTAAAAATATTTGCCAAAAATCAGTTATTACTCCTAGACTATTAAAATCACATATGCATATGGCACATACCTTCAGCTTTCTCCTGGGGTGTTTGTTGAGCCTTCGTCCAGTACCGTAGGACTTGTGGAGACCTCTGAAGTCGGGTAACGAAGTCTCCATTTTACACTTCCTGACAACCCGTAATATGATTACCACAGCCTGATATTATCACTAGAAACACTATTCTATGATTCTCAAATAGTTTGGAATCCATACTCCAAAAAAAAATAAACTGTGAAAGCAATGAAAATTACAAGCGCGTATATGACCTTCCAACTTGCGATCGTTCGCCGCTGGTGTTCTGTCATTTATTATTCATAAAATCCATCATACTTTATATTTCTATTACTATATAACACTTTTATACAACTACAGTCTTTATCCATAAGTTTCCTTCAGTAATAGTAGTTTATTGTCACTGTAGGCATTCAATTCCTCTTTCAGTAAAATACGTAGCATTCACTTTCTCGTCCTGTATACTAGCGTTGAGAGTGAATGTTGCTTTCACCTTCACTTTCATAACTCATAGTATTCATACATGCTAGAGTGAAACTTTCACTTTCATTACTCCTAGTATATATACTCGTATTCTTATAATACTACTACTCCTAGTACTGTATATATACTCGTATTCTTATAATACTACTCATTTACATTTCTATTTACGCTCTATTTTATTTACATTTTATTTTATTTACATTGTGTTAGGCACTGTCACTTGCAGTAACTTATAAAACTATTTTCCACTGTTCACTTATATTTACATTCATTGCTTTCACTTGCTGTTTACACATTATTTACATTTCCACTTGCACTGTTTTACTCACCAGAAAGATCGTAGTCACTCTCTATCATTTGTCAGCCCTTTACCTCTTTCCACACAAGGTTTAGTAGGGGGTAGAGGCCACAGGGCCCTTTGCATGGGGCTAAAAAGCGGCGGAATTTAGCAGGCGTGAATCCAACGTACTTTCACCTTGAAAGACGACAGTAAATTGATGCTGGTGGCCTGCCTAGGGAGAGTGCAATAATGCCAACGTCAGCCTAGTGAGAGCTGCTAATATATAGCAATGAAATGATTGGCAGGAAACCAAGACAATACATAATAAATTAGGTAGTTCCAGGTGAATGCAAATATCACTTAGGCTTCTCCTTTCCCTCCTTATGTATATTTTTATTACGAGAACAGATTATACGGCATATTTCAAGCGGAAATAAACAGCAAAAATTAGCGAACGAGTGCACATGAGGTGTTGTCAGGTGATAATTAGCCAATTCCAGGTGTATGGCACTATCACTTATCTTATTTCTTTTTTGTATATATATTATTTGGTATAAGAATAGGGCATAGGGTTTATTTCAATGGATAAAATCAGTGGAAAATTCCAGGGAACATTTACTTAGCATAGAATACAGTGTGATGGCCAGCAATAAATAGGCAGTTCCTGGTGAATGTAAATATCACTTAGGCTTCTCCCTTCCTTTCTTATATATATTTTTATTACAACAATAGATTATACGGCATATTTCAAGGGGAAATAAACAGCGAAAATTAGTGAACGAGTGCACGTGAGGTGTTGTCAGGTGATAATTAGCCAATTCCAGGTGTATAGCACTCTCACTTACCTTATTTCTTTTTTGTATATATTATTTGGTATAAGAATAGGGCATAGGGCTTATTTCAATGGATGAAATCAGTGGAAAATTCCAGGGAAGATTTACTTAGTGTAGCACGGCCGGGCAGGCGAGAGGAGAGGGTAATGGAGGGGAGGTAGGGAGGGGAATCAAGAACGGGGAGAAATGGCTAAATTGTCAACAATGGATGGGAGTACAGATGAGATTAGGAGTGCTGACTAGTGTTGGACATTGGCAGTACTGATAGATGATACAAGCCACCACTTGAAAGCCCGGACGAATTCAAAATAACACAGAATCACGAAAGTGATGCCCCGCAATATGATCCCATGTTCCCAAGCGTCACAAAAGTGACGCCCCGCGGTTAAGGGGTTAAGGCAGGTATGTGGCAAATTGCTGATGAACATATACATCAACATAAGCAATTAACCATGTTAAATAATGATAAGAAAACTGTACACAATTTGTTTCTGCATTTTTGTCAACAAATTTGTCACTCTTGTATTCTTTGTGATGACTGAGCTACCTGTAAATATTAAACCAGAAGGTTCGCACTTTGTTGTAAATATTTTAAGCTGAAGTGGAACATTTTATAGGGGTAAGACCTATGGGGGGGGAAAAAAAAAAAATCCATCTTTTAAGCTCCACCCCAAAGATCATGTTTTTAATTTTAAACTGGAAAGCATTACATTTACTGACAATTACAATGGCTGAGAAATGATTGATAACTTACCTCTTATAACTCCCATGATGAGAGGATGGGGGATGGCAGATTTAATGTGGAGTGACTGCTCATACAGGGCCTATCAAAATGTCAGAAAATTGCGCTGTAATTCAATGCAAGAGTGCTAGTGGAAGATGTGCATAACTATAATAACTGTCTCATATATGAATAGCTATCTTCACTAGATGATACACTTTTCAAAATACTTCATGAAGAGAACCACTGACAAAGAAACAAGGTTGTCATGTTTGTTGGGAGAAAAATGGGAGGCTGGAAAAAAAAAAAAAAAAAAAAAAAAAAATGAGGGGAAAGACTGCACGGGAATTTAAAACAGAATTATAAATGAGCCATGTGGTTTAAGAGACTAACTGAATGCATGAATGAGGTATGGAATGAAATGAGACATCTCTGAAGAACCACATATAGAGACACACATTCTGGACACTCACTAACTAAAAATTACATAAATTTTTAGTGGACTCAGTATGATTTTTTTTTTTACTTCACCTAATACCACATGACCTTATTCAACATTAGGGAGAGTTTGGACTGAATGGATTAATTCCTTCACTCTATGTGACGTCAAAATGAATAAGATCATATCAGAGTGTTTTTTTTAAGTCCTTTACTATATCTCTCCTGGACTGATTAAAACTGCCCAACAGTAGCCTGTAAAAAATGAATTAAGCTGTTACCACATTGAAGGGGTTAATAAATTTCCTTCTCCTACAGGTGCAACACTATTCCTGACATTTTGTAGCTAATTTAAAACAATTTTCACTCTCATCTTAAATGTCAGGACCAACTGCCTAGCCCCAGGCTCCTACGCTCCTCATGGGGCAACATAGGATTGGATGATGGATGGATGGATGGATATTCTATAATAATCTAGTAACTGTGAGAGCTAATCGCATGATATTATCTCCAGTCACCTAGGGAGATTTGAACCCACATGCACAAGGCAAGGTTGCCATGCTGAGTGGTGTTCTACTGCTAGACCACCCAGCACCAAATGAATGAAAAACAAACATTTTTTTATCTGGCAAACTTCACACTTTTGTCAATTGTGGAGAAGGAAAATATTTTTGCACAGCACTAACCTTGAGTTTTTTATTGTTCTTCTGGGCGGTGTACATCTGGATCTCTAAGGCATATATTTCCAACAGCTGGGTCCCCTTCTTTAAGTCATCCTCACCTTCATCAGTCTTAAAGAGGGAGAGAGAAAGGGAGAATGGGTGAGATAATAACTATAGTCTGATCTCGTTATACGACTATTCGTTCTGTGATAACTTGCTAGAACGATAATTCATACCCTTTCTTTGGAATATTAAAAAACTGGTAGCAATTTCACTAGACTGATATTTTTTACGGCCACCTCCAGGAACCTTGTGCAGACATGGTAACGTATGCAGCCAAGAGGGCTGCCCAGTGTTTACATTTACTGTGACTGCCTGCCTTTCATTCTATTTTGTGCTTGAAAGAACACTGAAACACCTTTGTTATTGCCATATAACAGTGCAAATGCTTAACAAATAATGCAGTGTGAGGTATTAAGTGATGTATCTTTTTGTGTGAGAAATACTGGAACCTGTGAAGTGGAAATCATGTCAACCTTACATACCCAGCTTCCCCCTGACAGGCCTCTAGTCAGCTGACTGAGGCAAGATGGCCACCCAGTGTTTACATTTGCTGTGATCATCTGCCTTTCATTTCATTTTGTGCATGAAAGGCCAATAAAACACCACTGCTATCACCAAATTACAGTGCAAGTGCTTAACAAATAGTGAGATGTGTATAATTAAGTGATGTGATACCATTGTGTGTGCGAGATACTGAAACTTGTGACTTGGAAATCGTGTCAACCTTAAATACCCAGTTTCCTCTTGATGGGCCTCCAGTCAGTCAGCTGAATGAGACAAGATGGCTGCCCAGTGTCTACATTCACTGTGATAGTCTGCCTTTTGTTCCATGTTGTGCACGAAAGGCCACTGAAACACCACTGCTACTGCCATGTATCAGTGCAAGTGCTTAACAAATAGTGCAGTGTGTGATATTAAATGAAGTGATACCTTTTTGTCTGTAGTAATTGTCCAGGCCCTCCAACTGTCCCCCAGCCTAAGGGGGACTCTTGTGATAACTTGTACCAGCTTAGGACAAACTTCAGGTGGGTGGCAGAGTTTTCGGGGGGCATTTTAGGTTTTGTGGTCGAGGTCACCCTCCCTAACCCCACCGAACCCATGTTATACCAACCTTGCTATGCAATAAACTGTTATGTGATAGGTTTTCACGGGATGCAATCCTATCGCATAACGAGACTGGACTGTAGTGTACTACACAGTTCATGTACCTATAAATCGATAATTTGGTCAAACCGTAACCTTGTACAGTATCATATTACGGAACTTTCACATTATACACCGCTCACTTTATGGGAGCTCTGATTACACTGCACGCTATATTTCACAGCTTTATATTCTACACTTGTAATGGCTTGTTTGGTTCGTCACCTTTTGTTAATAAACTAAACATGTATGAATAAACTAGTATGTGGTAAGGCTCGAAGAAAACTGACTTTGTTTTGTTGGCTCTGTTACAGAAAACAAACCACTGTGAGGTAACTAATAATTTCATTATATATATATATATATATATATATATATACTGCCCACTATTGCATTATGCCCGGTAGGGCATTGGGGTCAGCTACATGATAAAAGAATGTATGAAAAAATAAATTCAGCACTTACCATTCACCTAGTAATCAATGGGCATCACTCTCCTCTTGATGCACTGCTGTAAGCGTGAAGGCACTGATTTTGCAAGGTTTTTAAGGATTTCAGGGTCTAAATTAGCCCACTCCTCCCTAATTAGCCCTTTAAGCCCGGGCCAGATCTTAAGAGAGGTTCTCTTGATGGATACTGGGTCGGGTCTTATGAGTAAAAGAGCCTTAGGCGACAGGTGACATCGTTTGATACCCCCCACCTTCCATGTTGCACTCAGAGTGGTCTGGGCTCTGATGTCATAATTATGTAAACAAACCTGCTGGTACAAATGTACC
Organism: Coenobita brevimanus; assembly: GCF_032717465.1. Classification (NCBI taxonomy): domain Eukaryota; kingdom Metazoa; phylum Arthropoda; class Malacostraca; order Decapoda; family Coenobitidae; genus Coenobita; species Coenobita brevimanus. The sequence continues at coordinate 64,752,544 of NC_136976.1, forward strand.
GGGTTTTGAGGTGGATTTTTTTTTTTTTCGCATTTTATGCTCAATTACCTAAAACTGACTCATAAAATCATAACATAATTTTCTACAAACAAATATATGCCTAAAATGCTTCAAAAATATGTTATAATAACAGTACATGTGGCCGATTTTTTTTTTCACATCTGCACACACGCAAGGTTTAGGCAGCACGATTGTGTTTATCATGGAGTTAGAGGGAAATCTTCATTTTTCGTCCTCAACATAGGCTTCAGATGAGATGGCAGAACTGGACAGCAACTTGGAGAACTCTGAAGTGACTAGTAGACTAGGTGAAGAGAGGGAAGTGCATGACATCACCGATTTTGAAGGATTTTCAGCTAGTAATACACAAACTCCATCAACCTCTGGGGTATCAGTGAGTAGTATTGGCGTGAAACGTACGTTATCACCAGGTTTGAAGTATGATAGTGATGACCAGGAGAGTGGTAGTGACAGTGAGGGGATGGCAGACAGTGACAGTGATGGATTTATTCCCGTGAGTGACAAGAGTGATGATGATTTAGACCTAAGTGATGATGATGATGATGATGATGATGACCCCAGGGAGTGTGATCCTTCCCATAGGCCTGGTGGTACTGGTAGTGCTGATGGATCTGGGTTTATCTGGGCAAACGGTGATAGATTCATACCACATTGCTATAGATTTGATGCAACTCACAGTAGCGTGACAAGGGCTGCTGGTGTAGACAAAATCAGTTCTGAAACGGAGTATTTTCTCCTGTTTTTTGATGGTGAAATTCTTGATTATCTGGTACAAGAAACCAATAGATACTATCAGTTCAGGAAGGACAAACATCCTTTTTCTCCACACAATAAAATGAAATGTTGGTATGATACCAATGTACCTGAAATGTACACATTTCTTGCACTCACTCTTCTCATGCCACAAGTGAAGAAGCAAAATGTTCGTGACCACTGGAACCAAGATCTTCTGATTTATACCCCAATATTTCCCAAGTACATGCCCAGGGACAGGTACCAGCTACTCATGCGATTTATTCATTTCACAGACAACAACCATCCCAGTACTGATGACCGCCTTTGGAAGGTTCGTCCAGTAATAGAAAAGATAAGGGAGCGTATTCGCTCTTTCTTTGCACCTTATCAGAAGCTTGTCATTGATGAAAGTCTCATTCTGTTCCATGGTAGACTTATATTCAAGCAATTAATACCCTCCAAATGACATAGATTTGAAATAAAAATTTTTGTTATTTGTGACTGCCTAGCTGGCATAGTGTTAGACATTATAGTGTACACTGGCACTGATATTGATGTACCTGCAAGAGATCCCCTAGGATTTTCTGGCTCTGTGGTAAAAAAAACTGATGGCACCATTTCTGAACAAGGGACATGTTTTGTATATGATGATTGGTACAGTATACTTCCCCAGCCCTGTGTAGTTTCCTTCATGATCATAACACTGGTAGTTGTGGGACAGTCCGGAAGAACAGGAAACATCTTCCAAAGTTTGGAGGATGTAGTGCTTGAGGAACCTGTGAGCGCTAAAGAAGTGATCCTTTGCTGTGTGTCAGATGGACAGATAAACGGGAGGTTTGTATGCTGAGCACCTTCCATCATGGCAACTTAATTCCATCAGGAAAAGTGCATTATAGAACAAAAGAACCAGTCCTCAAACCGGATGTAGTAACTGATTACACAAAAAATATGAGACTTGTTGACAAGTCGGATGCCCAAATACGCACTGTGGAGTGTATCAGACATTGTAAAATGGTACAAGAAGTTATTTTTTCATATGGCTGATTTGTCAATGCTGAATGCCTACCATATGTACAAGGCAGAAACCCAAAAGAAGAAGTCACTGAGGCACTTAATTCTGGAAGTGGTGAGACAACTGCTCACCAAGTATGGCACACTGAACAAAGACCGTCCTGGCCGCCACTCTGAACTAGCTGCTGACAGACTTCTAACATCAGAATTCACCAATAAGCAGCTACAAAAGCTGCCTCCAACACATAACCAAAAGACTGGACAGCGATCATGTCATGTCTACCTTCGTTCTGTGAGAAAGCCGCGGAAGAACAACCGAGTGAGCACATGGTGCAAAGAATGTGGTGTTGCACTATGTTTTGAGTGTTGGCATGACTACCACACACTTGCTAAGTTCTAGCTAAATAAAAGTAGTGGATAACAAGAAGAAAAGTTTTGTTGAATGAGAGGAAATAAGTTCCGTTACGATTACTGGAAGCATAAGTAAAGTTCAGAAGCTGAAATTAAAATTTTTTTAATATGGAAACAAGTTCTGTTTTGAAAATAATTGTACACAGATGCAAGAAATAAGTTTTTCTAATAAGGAAAGAATGTTCTGTTCAAACTATAAGAACAAGAATAAAAGGTTTGTTGAATGAGAGCAAATAAGTTCTGTTCTGATTACTGGTAGCAATTGAAAAAGTTCAGAAGTTGAAATTACAATTTTTCAAATATGGAAACAGGTTCTGATTTGAAAATAACTGTACACAGCAGCAAGAAATAAGTTTTTCTAATAAGGAATGAATGTTCTGTTCAAACTATAAGTGAAAACAACAGATGGAAAAAAGTTGTGTTTATTTACGTTCTGTGGCTTCCTCATGGATTATCCATACTGTATTCATCTGCTGTACCTTCAGTAATGGGTAGGTAAAATATATTTATTTTATTATTTTTATTGATATTTCATCATTATCCATCATCCCAAACACAAAAATCATAAAAACATGACTTCTCAAATTTCCTGAACTTTTGCCTCCCGGGGCATGTCTGCGGATTCCGAATTGCCTCACAGAAGGGTTGGCAGCCTCGAGCTTGGGGATGCTGCTGGTGTCCTTCCCCTGGAGATGCCGCTTTATGATAGCCCAAAGATTTTCTATCGGGCTGAGGTCCGGTGAGTTTCCTGGCCAATCATTAATAAACTCTATAGCACAGTCAGTGAGCCACTGTTTCACAGATTTGGCCATATGGCAAGGGGCACCGTCCTGTTGAAACACCTCAGCTCTGCACTTTTCAAAGGAGCTGGGTAAATAATCACATAATAACTCAAGGTAGTTATATTGGTTCATTATTTGATTAGCAGGAAGCACTACTAAGTCACCCACACTGAAAAATGTAAAACATCCCCATACCATTAATGAATCTAGGTCTTTTACTGTACTGCATGCGTACTTTGGGTCTAGGGGGTCACTTCCTGGGCGCCGATACACGTTGCCATTTTGGCAGCCAGTCACAGTAAATGTTGCCTCATCGTTCCATTGCACGTGTTGCCATCTAGTCGGATCCCACTGTCGATATTTCTTGGCAAACACGACCCTACGCTGCCTCTGTGTAAGGATGATGAGTGGCTTCTTGATGGGTTGGTGGCTGCAAAACTTGAGATCGTCGTGTAAGCATCGCTGCACTGTCCTCACTGACACCTCTCCCAGCAGCCAGGGGTTTAGTTCCTTTAGCATACATGCTGTCACACATGGATTTGATTCCACTTGATGTTTCAGGATAGAGTGCAAGGTGAGGTTTTATGGACCTTTCCTGGACGTCCCTGGTGGTGCGTTGCTGCTACCCCTCCGCCATCACGAAACCGTTTGGTCCAAAAGTTCACAGGTTGTACACTGACACCAACAATCCTTGCTATTTCCTTTGTGGGCTTCTGTGCCTTGTAGAGACTGGCAATGGATGCAATCTCCTCTTTAGTTAAGTCCCTTCTCTTCCCCATATCACCACCAGGCCACAAAATACGTAGACAAAATGGGGGCTGAGCAGGGGGGGGGGGGGGTCCAGGTGAGGAGCAAAGAGTAGCACAACCTCCCTCTGACAACTCTATGGGGTAACTGGGGCTTGCTTGTCCACCTCCCTCCCTCCTCTACGCCCACCTCTGACGTGCCAGACGTACGATACACACTGCAGCCTGGGTATGCTGGAGTTAAGGGGGGTGGAGTGACTGCCGCCACTGTGATACTCCACGACCCTATTGGCCGTAATGCAATGGCAGGCACTGTGTATATATATATATATATATATATATATATATATATATATATATATATATATATACAGTATATATGGGATTAGATGATGGATGGATGGATGGATATATATACAGTATATTGTTTATACTGCAAGTATATATATATATATACAGTGGGGCATCAATTTTCGCGCCTAATTGGGTCCAAAAATAATGCGCGAAAATGGAATTAGCGAAAGTTGGGGCATTGTCTTTATGGCAAAAAGGCTAATTGGTTCCCGGTTATCCTAAAGTAACATCAGATTTTCATTTTCACTTGCAATACAGTACATCAAATCACTATTGTACATTGCATTGTGAGATACAAACAATAAAAACTGTACAGTACACATTATATGAGGAGAAACATACCACAGAGACCAGGTTGAGGTGTTTAATGGATGTTGGGGGTAAGTATCTTTTAGCCTTGGCCTTTCCTCCCGACTTTGAATGTCCCGGCCACTTTTTATCACCACCACTGCCCCCCGGCCCTCCCCCCACACCACCAGGCTCTCCCCCCACACCACCAGGCCCTTCCCCACACTACCAGGTATAGTAGAGGCCATTGAACCGTGAGAATCCAACACAATGGAGCTAGCATGCTCGTACACAATGGCGGGAATGGGTGGACAGAGTGTTGACATGATGTCATTCAAGATGGCGGTGGGTTGCGGGCGGGCGGTGCATGAAATTCAAAGTTCAAAATATTGTCCCAAACCCAAAATTTGTGCGCGAAAATCGATTTTTTTCAAGCGAAAGTGGAAGTTAGGGAATATTTGGTGCATGCCGCGAAAGTGGATTCCGCGAATCCTGCTGTAGCGAAAGTTGGTGCACTACTGTATATATATATATACAGTAAACTCGCCACGAACACGTTCTCGCCGAACGCTCTCGCAATTATACACGGTTAGTGCTGGGATACATATAAGACAACGTAAGATTAAAGAACCATTACGAAAACTATAAATTTACCCAAGAGAGGCCTTTGAAAGGCCAAATCCTCGAACATCAGCTCAGCACGCACGGTTTGTTTTGATCACGTGATGTGATTCGCTGTACTGCTTTTCCTCAGTGCTGTATTTGTAAGTTAAATATTTACAGTACTGTTCTGGTAAGTTTATGTGCAAGTTAAAGTATTATTAAATAACGTTCAAGCAAGAAATAGTCTAACCAGTTTTCTGATAAGCGTCAGAATATTACCTTTTTTATTTGTTTGTTAAATATTTGCTGTACTGCTTTTCCACAGTACTGTATTTGTAAGTTAAATATTTACTATTCTGGTATGTACTTGTAAGTTAAAGCACTTAAAGAAAGTTAAAGCATTAAATACAGCCTTGTAACCAGTTAACCTGATTTATAGATTACACACAATCGGTGGGTTCCAAGACAATTCGCCACCATGTCAATTCCCAGTCAAAACATGGATGATTCCCCGTCAGGACAATTCGCACCCTGGATGATTCCCCGTCATTCTATAAATATACTTATATTAATTAATCAATACTTTTATAAATATACTTATTAGTAATTAATCAATACTTTAATAACTATATTTCAGGGGGATCCATCAAAGCCTATGTTGTCTTGTTATTGCTGTGACGGCGAACTGGCTTGACAGCGAATAGTCCCGAAACCATTTTGTTCCCTAGACTCCCTAAACGTGGAATTTTGCTGTTATCTGCCATTGGTAATCAATATGAAGCACTTTAAGTGGTTAGAAGGTTTATTTAATGTTATAACTTACAAATACAGTACTGCACAGCAAAACTTCGACATACAAATAAGTAAACACAAGGCAACATTCCGACACCGATTGGTTTCGGCTATATATTGTATATATATATATATATATATATATATATATTTACAAATACAGTACTGCACAGCAAAACTTCGACATACAAATAAGTAAACACAAGGCAACATTCCGACACCGATTGGTTTCGGCTATATATATATATATGTGTGTGTATGTATATATAAAATCTCGGGCCCTAAGGAGTGTTTCTGCAAAGTTTCATCAAAATTGGTCCATGCATCAAGAAGGAGTACTTATACAGACAGACAATGATCCATTATCTATCTACATACAAAGGCACATTCAAGGGGGCCAGGGAAGCATGTGTCCCCTGGCAGTTCAGGCAGTTCTCTAAGTATAAGAAAACACGTACATTCAGTCCCTCCTGCTTTTTCCTTCTCCTCTCCCTCTATTCCCCTGGGGTATGATGATCCCCCGGGTACAGGGGAAGTAGAATACCACCCTTGTATTCCCTGCGTGTCGTAAGGGGTAGCTAAAAGGGTGGGGGTGGTGAGGGCCGGGAATCCTGCTCCTCTCTAGATTGTTTCTCCTACATACAGTACTTTGACTTGGCATATGCCAATTCTGCCAATGCCGAATTTATCAACACTGACTCCAGCAAGCTTGATTATCAATGCCAACCCAGCCACAGCTGAATCTGCCAACGCCAACTCTATCAATGTCAACTGCCATCATATATAGTAACTCATTTGATTAACTTTTACTTTTCTGCTTTCCCTTTCTGCCATTACTTTTCTCTACCTTAGTGCCATATGGCTATTTTATGGCTTGGTACTAGATCTTTACTATTCCTTCATTCTCCTCCCTCTACCTCTTCTTCCCCTGCCTTACCTACTCACCACTCGATGTCTAAGTCACCTCACAACTACAACCAAGCATAAAGTTTAGTCCATATTTAGAGACATTATATTCCACATGGTGATGTGGCATCAGGGGGCAGGTGGTCATGCTCTGTGCAGGCGAGTCTTCACACTACTGCCAACAGTACACAGTGGTCAGGTGTAATTGGGTGAGGTGAGGTAAGGGTGAGGAGAAACGAGGGTAAGGAGGTAGGGATTAGTTTGGTAGGTGACCCATGCACCACTCCCCAGAAATGCCATAAACTCCAAAAGGAGAATGGTGGCTTGCGGTATATCCGCGCCTTGAATCGTGACGGCTGTACAAGTCAGCCACCACGCAGGGGTTAACCTCAACCAACCACGTCCACACGCGGAGAGACAAAGGCAGGAACTGAGGTGCGGTACTGCAAGGGAGTGTACAGCATTGCCATGTCTCTACCCACACTTGGCCAGGAGCATGCAAGCAAAAAGCAGCACACTGACCTAAGGGTGCAAGGGTCCTCTTAGCTCACCTAGGCAAATGTCGCAATGTGGCAGAAACATTAGGTCTCCATACATCATGGGCCTAAGGAGTGGCTGAGTAATTGGACGGCAATATGACTGACCATTCGGTGAGGAGGCGGGGGGCCACGCATGGCCAGAAGTTTCTGACTAATCCAGGCAGCCAGGGGGACTTCGACTATTTGGTGGGGAGACAGACAGCCATTCTCGCTCAGTTTGTGGGTTATGCTCTGTGTTCCTCGCGCACTGCTGGAATGTTACTGGTGATCAGGGTGGCCGGGGAATTTTGACCCGGTAGGGAGCCGTACAGCCATTCTCACTCAGCTTGTGTGTTACGTCTGCTTTCCTTGCGTGCTGCTGGTATGTTTCTGGTGATCTGGGTGGCCGGAAGATTTTGATCATTTGGTAGGTAGCCGGAAAGCCTTGTTTGCTCTGCCTGTGGATTATGGTATATTACCCGCACATGAACAGAGAGGCCGGTGAGCCACCCAACGGACTTTCTTGTCTTTGTGGACCAGCTGGCCACCAAAGCCAGAACTTGTATGGCCGGTTACAGACAAATAAATCCGGATACAGACCTAATAGAGCCAAGGCCTAATGTCTGTATATGGAACATGGCCAATATGGAGCCTCTGTGGTACAGCGACAAAGTGTGCGTTTTCGTACATGGGAGAACCAGGGTTCATGCCCCACCAGGGTAAGAAACTTTGTGTTCTTCCGGCCATGTACTGCTTTGGCAGTCATAAGGGGTACGATGGTTGAACCAATGTCATTTACTCTGAAGTATGCTTGCACCCAGTCAGCTTGAGCGGGCCGATTACACTTGGTTCACGGACTACATGCACATCCAAAGCCATTTCAACACTACAATTACACATACAAGTAAGTACTTCTCACCCTACATACAATCTCTACCAGTCAGCCTAAGCCCCTTGGTAGAGATACATTGGCTGTACCATCCCCACTTTGGTCTGGTTACGCCAATCCTGCAGTGGACACTCAAACGGCTAATGATGATGATGATGATGATATACAGTAATCCCTTTAAGACCCAGACACCCCAAGCCCCAGACATTTTGGGCTTGGGTCCAATAGTCCAAGTCCAAGATTATTCCCTAAGATATCGGACACCTGTGACACCAAAAATGGCCAAAAAACGTCAAAATGCAAAAAAAAAAGCCGATATGTGTTCATCCCTACTCTATATTTGCTGCGCAAGAAGAACAGCTGAGTTTTGGTGTGTAGTTTCGGCGACATCTGCTAGAGTGTCCACGCATCCTCTCCATTTCCCGCCTACCTACTGTTGTGACTGCACGCTCGTCGCCATGGCTGCATACGTGCTCACTTTTGTGAATAAACAGTGAATAAACTGCAATACCTCGCCACCAGACCACATGGGAATTTACAGTGTTGTGCAGTGTTAAGAAATTAGAATTCAGAGTACAAAGGATTAAGTGCAGAGTGCAACACTGGCGTGGCGCAAGTAAGAACAGAATATGCACTGTTAAACAATTATAATTCACAGTGCAAAGAATTAAGTGCAGCACAGCACTGGATTACTGAACGTGCTTCAAGTGCACCTTCACCACTGTCAGAACCATAGAGGAGGCGGGTTAATCTTTGCGACAGCCACGGACGTGTCGTACGTACCCTGTACACTGCTAAATATTTTTCTTACTCACTTCTAATTTCTCATTCTCTGGTTCCTTTTCATTTATTTTATGGTTTCTGTCCCTTATTTGTGCGAACAGGGTCTTAACCCTTTAACCGCGGGTATTGTTTTGGTCTGACTGTCCTCTCCCGCGGGGGTTTCAGCCAAATGTAAACAAACCTTTAAACCTTAATAACTCTGCACAGAATAAAGCTAGAGAAAAAAATAAGGTACCATTAGAAAGTACTAACCCTCAGCTTTCCATTGATGTAGGTTTCATGACTTTGTTGACTTTCACAGGACGGGCAGTGCCGTTAGAAGTGAGGGGTGTAAAATCACTATTTTTCGCTCACACATCATTACCTTCGCTCATACACCATTACCAAATGCCAACCTCATTCTGATAATAATACTATAAACATATATGAACACTGCACATACGATAAACACCCACTCTGTGTTCACTGAGGCAGGTAAAAGGCACTGTAATTACCTGCACTTCACTGCCACATCAGCGGTGTTGTAATCACTATTTTTCGTTCACACACCATTACCAAATGCCAACCTCATTCTGATAATAATACTATAAACATATATGAACACTGCACATACGATAAACACCCACTCTGTGTTCACTGAGGCAGGTAAAAGGCACTGTAATTGCCTGCACTTCACTGCCACATCAGCGGTGTTGTAATCACTATTTTTCGCTCACACACCATTACCAAATGCCAATCACAATCTGATAATAATACTATAAACATATATGAACACTGCACATACGATAAACACCCACTCTGTGTTCACTGAGACAGGTAAAAGGCACTGTAATTGCCTGCACTTCACTGCCACATCAACATGTGTTGTCACTCACACAGCTGGACAGATACTGATGCGCGCTTGGTCAGGGGTGGGGGGGGGGGCCCAGGGGGTGGGAGGTGGGGCCCCAGGGGGGGGAAGAGGGAGGTGGGGGTCGGCTGGAGTGAAAGAACTTAATAGCTACTCTCCCTTGAAACAATTGGCGCACGGAAAAAACGCGGGGTGTTCAAAATATTCACAAACATTCGAGAATGACACCCGCGGTTTGGTCCAGTTTTTGCAACGTCATTCTGGAATGACACCCGCGGTTAAAGGGTTAAATAGGTGCTGTACATGTCCGGTAGAGAGTTATTTAGGTGGCTTGCAAAGTTAGGTTGGGTTGGGATCTATAAATACGTGTCCAGGGGCATTTTTTCCAAGTCCTAGACAAGACCAACTCCTGGACACTGCTTGGGCTCTATTACGTCGGATCTTAGAGGGATTACTGTTTTGTTTTCGTTTTTGTTTTTGAAGGCTACAACATGCTTGCATGCATCGGCCTTGGTCACCTAATGGCAGTTCTCCATGCTGCACGGTCTAATGCAGCCTCCCTGTTCAGTCCCTTAACCCTGAGGTCACACTTAATGACCTCATCCCATGTCTTTCTTGGTCTACCCCTCACAATCCCACCCCCAATATTAACACTTCTCACCTTCTGAATCCAATTATAATCCCCCATCCTCTCCACATACCCAAACCATCTCAATCTACCTCTCCTCATCACAACACTAATTCACTCTAGTCCCATCCTACCTCTCAACTCTTTAATCATAAACACAGCCCCCCCCAGGCCTTGCACACAGGGATGCACTGCACATCCACCTAATCATTGTCATTTCTGTATGTCTGAGCCTGCGAATATCCTCCTCCATTACTAACCAGGTCTCACTACCATACAGCATTACACTCTTAACACATGCTGCATACAAAGACCCCTTAGCATGTAGGAAGAGTCCTCTCAATGTCAGGAGAGGCAACAGCTCCCTGAACTTCTTCCAACTACTTCTCACCCTAGCCACAGAGCTAGCTCCAGCCCCACCTCCAGCACACAACAAGTCTCTCAAATGACAAAACTCTTCGACACACTCAAGAGACTCACCAGCAAGTTCAATCCTTTCACACCTGACAATCTCCACCTGCTCTCCCCAACACACTGCACACATAAAATCAGCATCATCTCACAGTCTACCTCTGATACCACTACATCTCTTGTGCACCCATTTATCACAAACACTCTACAAGATGGAATTACTTCCCACACCCTTGTGGCAAACTGCACATGGCCATTCTCCCTCGCTTTGACAGTACCACCACCAACCCTAGATATCATCACTTTTGTTTTATTTGCATTTACCCTTAAACCCTTGTGCCCCATACCATCTCCCCACTTCCTAAATCTTTCCTCCACCTCCCTTTCGTTCTCTGCAATCAACACCAAATCGTCAGCATACAACATCTTCCCATGGGAGTCCATTTCTGAAGTCGTGTGACAGGGCTTCAAGTACCATAATAAACAACATGGGACTTAACTGACCCCTGATGCACACCAACGTTCACGGAAAACTCATCACTCAAATCTCCATTCACTCTTACATGAGTGTGAGCACCCACATACATGGCCATAACCACCCTGACTAGCCACTCCTCCAAGCCAAGCTTTCCCATTGCCCACTTGACCACCTCTCTAGGGACTCTGTCAAAGGCTTTTTCCAAATCAACAAACACAAAATACAGATCCCTTTTCCTCCCAATATATTTTTCCTGAAGCTGTCAATCAATGAATATGGCATCAGTAGTCCCCCTGGCTGGCATAAACCCTAACAGCATCTCATCAATATTCACTCTTTCTCTAATCATACCTTCTAGAACTCTCTCCATTTCCTTGTATTAATTATGGTACTCAGCAAATTTTATCCCATCTACATAGTACTGTGACGGGCCAAAGTACAGTAGGGCCACGCAGATTGTGACACTATTAGTCTGACGCTAACATCACTATCCATGGGACAAAATTCTTACCTAAATAAATTAAATTAGAGGGGGACTTTTTCAACTACACCCCTACTTTTTGTCTTTAACTACATATATCAAGTAGAATATCAGCAATATCAAAACTATTGTATATCAAAAATGCAAGATGGTCAAACAAATATTCAACTACACCCCAAGTTTTTGTCTTTAACTACATATATCAGGCAGAATATCAACAATATCAAAACTATCGTATATCAAACATGCCAGATGGTTAAACACATTTACTTTTCATTGGTTTTGGGTGCAGTTTATTGAATGCTGAGTGTACTGGTGTGGCCTGCTAGTGGCACAATCATTGTAGAGGTGTCCTTGAAAGCACACACACACACACACACACACACACACACACACACACACACACACACACACACACACACACACACACACAAAGAAGAAAAAGAAGAAGAAGAAGAACAATGGGATGGAATGGCATCCTGCGACAAGTGATGATCGCCTTGTGCTCAACGTCAGGGTTGCCTGGGTCCCGACCCTGGCAACTCTGTCTGCCAGCCCACTATTCTCTGGCGGCCTATTGCTATCCACGCTGCATGTCTCGCTATGAGATTGTCTCTTCTGTCGCTACCTATGAAATAGCTAAGCAAAATAACGTTATTCGCACAGCCCTATTATACTTTAGTCATGGATGAAAAATACAGAGTAGCTGTAATTTTTTTTTTTTTTTTTTTTTTTTTAATGCGAGGAAGAAGGAATCAAAGGCCATGAGCCCGCAGTAACAGTTCCCTCCAAGAGAAAAACAAAATACAATATAGAGCCAAATTCAAGATCCAATCATTTTGAGATGCCTGGACACACTGCGTTTGAAAGACTGGAGATCATAGGCAGCAGGAAATACAGATAGAGGGAGACAGTTCCAGAGCTGACCTGTTGCATAAATGAAAGACTGGGAGTAACGGTTAACTCTTGCATTAGAGAGTTGGACAGAAAAGGGATGAGAGTTTGCTGCCAGACGGGTGCTACGCGCACGTCGTAGAGGTGGAGGAATGCAAGCAGACAGTTCAGAGGAGCAGTGACCATTAAAGTAGCGATAGAAAAGAGATAAAGATGCAACAGTGCGGCGAAGAGACAGAGGTTGAAGGGAGTCAGTAAGAGGAGGAGAGTTAATGAGACGAAAAGCCTTTGACTCCACCCTATTGAGAAGAGCTGTGTGTGGGGAGCCTCCCCACACATGAGAGTTGTACTCCACACAGGGGCGGATAAAACCCCTGTATAGAGACAACAATTGTGCAGGGGTAAAGAAAGAGCGGAGTCGGCTTAGCACACCCAATCTTTTGGAAGCAGATTTTACAAGAGATGTAATATGATCTTTCCAAGATAAGTCCCGAGTAAATGAAACCCCAAGCATGTTCAAGGATGATGCAGGATTAAGCTGAATATTATTAAACATTAATGGGTATACCTGTGGAAGATTTTGTCGGGTTGATAGGTGAAAGAACTGAGTCTTAGATGCATTAAAGACAACCATATTATTTTTACCCCAGTCAGAGATACGAGCCAAGTCAGACATTAGGTGTGCCATAGCCTCATCCCTTGTTTCTTGAAGTAACTGTTGAGATGGGCGTTGCGGGAACCGAATGGAAAGGTGAAGGGTGGAGTCATCAGCGTATGAGTGGATAGGGTTAGATGTACAGCTTAGAAGATCATTGATGAATAAAAGGAAGAGAGTTGGTGACAGGACAGAGCCCTGAGGAACACCACTGTTGATAGATCTAGGAGAAGAACGATGGCCGTCTACAACAGTGGCTATAGAACGACCAGAAAGGAAGCTAGCGATGAAGGCACAGATAGAAGGATAGAAACCGTAGGAGGGCAGTTTGGAAATTAAAGATTTATGCCAGACTCGATCGAAAGCCTTTGAGATGTCAAGTGCAATGGCAAAGCTTTCGCCGAAGTCCCGAAAGGAGGATGACCAGGAGTCTGAAAGGTAGGTGAGAAGATCGCCAGTGGAGCGTCCCTGACGGAACCCATACTGACGATCGGAAAGAAGGTTGTGATAGGAAAGATACCTTAAAATTTTTCTATTAAGAATTGACTCGAAAACTTTTGAAATACAGGACGTTAAAGCAATTGGACGATAGTTGGAGGGTTGGGAGTGGTCACCCTTCTTTGGGACTGGCTGAATGAGAGCAAACTTCCAGCAAGAAGGAAAGGTACAAGTTGACAGACAAAGGCGAAAGAGTTTGCCTAGGCAGGGTGTAAGCACAGAAGCACAGTTCTTGAGAACAACAGGAGGGACCCCATCAGGCCCATATGCCTTGTTAGTACTGAGGCCAGTGATGGCAGAAAATACATCAACTGAAGAAATTTTAATGTCAGCCATGAGGAAGTCAGAGGGGAGAAGTGATGGAGGAACAGCACCGGAATCGTCTAAGGTGGAATTGGAGGAGAAAGTCTGTGCGAAGAGATCTGCTTTATCAGTAGAAGAAATAGCTACAGAACCATCAGAGTAGAAAAGAGGAGGGAAGGATGATGAGGTAAAGTTGTTAGAAAGATTTTTGGCAAGGTGCCAGAAGGAGCGGGAAGAATTCGAGTTGGAGAGTTGAGAGCATTTAGTATGGATGAAATTATTTTTAGTAGAGCGAAGAACAGACTTAGCACGATTCCGGGCAGAAATGTAAAGATGATGTGATTCAGGGGTGGGTTGGCTCCGGTACCTTTTGTAGGCCCTCTCCTTGTTGCGGACAGCATTAGAACAAGCGTGATTAAACCAAGGCTTTCTTGCGTTAGTCAAAGGATATGAGAAAGGAATGTATGCTTCCATGCCCGAGAGAATAACCTCCGTAATGCGCAAGGCACACTCAGATGGCTCACGGCCATGGAAGCAATAATCATTCCAGGGAAAATCAAAGAAGTACTGCCTGAGGGCCTCCCAGTTCGCGGCTCCAAAATGCCACAGACGACGTTTCCCTGGAGGGTCCACAGGCCGTACCGGAGTGATAGGACAGGTTAAGGTAATAAGGTTGTGATCGGAGGAGCCCAACGGAGAGAAAAGATTAACAGAGTAAGCAGAAGGATTAGTTGTGAGGAAGAGGTCAAGTATGTTGGAGCTCTCTCCAGGCGGTCAGGGATACGGGTAGGGTGCTGTACAAGCTGCTCTAGGTCATTAAGGATAGAAAAGATGTAGGCTTGTTCACCAGGTGGATCCGTGAAAGGAGAGGAGAGCCAAAGGTGGTGGTGAACATTGAAATCTCCAAGAATGGAGATTTCAGAGAAAGGAGTAATGGACAGAATGTGTTCCATCGTAGAAGTAAGATAGTCGAAGAATTTTTGATAGTCAGTAGAATTAGGGGATAAGTAAACAGCACAGATATATTTAGTCAGAGAATGACAGGAAAGCCGAAGCCAGAGTGTGGAGAATTCAGAAGAATCAAGTTCAGGAACACGAGAGCAAGATAAGTCGTTACGTATGTATACACAACAGCCACCTTTGGCTTTGAAATGAGTATAGAGAAAGTAGGAGGATACAGAAAAGGGTCTGCTGTCGGTTGCCTCAGACAGCTGAGTCTCCGTCAGAAAAAGAAGGTGAGGTTTAGAGGAGGAGAGGTGGTGCTCAACAGAGCGAAAGTTAGATGAAAGGCCGCGAATGTTGCAGAAATGAAGAAGAAGAGAGTCAGACAGTGGTTCCAGGCACCTCGAGTCGTCACCGGGAGAGGGGCAGATGGTGGGGGCATTTATGGTCCCCCCCCCCTGGGGACTCCGAGGCTTGATTAATCGACGCCATTTTTGTGAATTTTGAATAGGAAGTGTAGTGTGTACTGTGCATGTAGTTTGGTGAAGATAGTAATTACAGGCAGTACTGTTTAACATTATAACAGTTTTTCACAACTGGTAATACAGGTACACCCCGGTTTAACGTTGCAATTGGTTAAGTAAAAACCCATTGATAGGCGAAGTATCGTATCTCGGGGTAGATTTAACATGTAAAGTATAGGGATGCATTTCTGAGCCTTGGGTTTCCCCCCTAACCAAGTCCTAAACTCACCCAAATGAATCCAAAAACAAGTTTAAAGCCAATCTAAATGGCCTAACAGCTGTAAAAGAAGCTAACCTAAGATTAACACCTGTAAATAACTC
Source organism: Coenobita brevimanus (assembly GCF_032717465.1). NCBI lineage: Eukaryota > Metazoa > Arthropoda > Malacostraca > Decapoda > Coenobitidae > Coenobita > Coenobita brevimanus. Next base: position 64,768,368 of record NC_136976.1, read on the forward strand.
ACTAAAACCAACAAATAAAATCTGAAAATCATCAGATGTAAGTCTGGAAAAAAATCAAGCTAAGTAAACTGTACCTCAAAATGATAATCTTCAGCCCACCGATGGCTAAAACACATTAATTTAAGTCTAAAAACAGTTTATAAATCAAACTAAACAAACAATAATATTTGTCTAAAATATCATCAAAATCGGTTAAACAAATCAAAACCCATCATTAAACCGGGGTTTGGCCATTGTTAGATAAAGTACAGTGAGTCTTCAATATACGAAAGGGATAGGGACCAAAAAAAACTTTCGTAATCCGAAATTTCATATACCAGAACGATTTTCCCCATTGAAATATACATAGAAATGGGGGGATGCGTCCCAGGACCCCATCGGACTCCCCATCTAAACTTTACCTCTCCTATTTTGAAGTAATAATACCTATAGAAGTAAGTAATACCTGTAGATGTAGAAAACGGGGTGGCCATTTTCTTGTACATCTCCTTTTTCTTGGTCACAGTTTCAACGGTGGAAGCTGCAAGGCCTAAAGCATGCCCAATCTCCGAGACTCCCTGCCCCTCCTTGTGGCGTCTTATAATTTCCAATTTCCTCTCCAGTGTTAGAGTATGGTGCTGCTACTTCTTTGCGGCAGGCTCCCCCAATGCTGGAGATAATGCAGGGCACTTGGGGGGGATGTCTAAACAGTACGAAAAGGTGTAGAGCTGCGAAAATATCCTCACATACAGCAAGGCTGCGAGGAGGGACGTGGATTCGGTTCCAGGACAATTAGTCGTGTTCGCCATCAAAACATCAACGATTCCCCGTCAGGACAATTCGCACCCAAGACGATTCCCCTTCATTCTATAAGTATACTTAATATTAGCTGATTAATACTATAATAACTAATTTCATGGGGAACTATCAAGGGCTATGTTCATTCAAGAGTGTAGGCTTTGGAAATTATTTATAATTTGTACTTATAGTCAATAATTAACTTGCTTCTGCCTCGCTGTAGTTGACTCTGAATTATAATCTGGCGTCTCCCATAGCAGTCTTCAGTAAATTTTATTGTAATTTTTGGATGCAGTCGGTTGAGACTGATTGATTAGCTGAATATGTACACGTAATATGAAGATTATTCATACAATTTTAGAGTACAGTATGTCAATTGTTCACTTAGGTTTTTAGGCATTTATAAAAATGCCAATGTCTCATATGTAGCCTTATGTTAAACGATGAAACATCATACGTCACCTGATTCACGTTTCAATATATTTATATTTTTTTCCATTAATACCAACTATTTGATGCCATAATTTACATTTATTATAAAAAGAATAACCACCACCACCTTTATAACTCATATCAGTCAAAAACTAATATGCCTGCTAAATAAACTGATATGTAAATAAATGACAGGGAATCAACCTGATGGTGAATTGTCCCGAAACCGTGGACTCAACTAAGAAGCGTGAGAAAAACTGTTTACCAGAGAGAGGTTAGGTCGTTTCCTCGCCGCAAGTAAGTGTCCATTTTGAATTTTTTGTATTTCCTTTCGTATCGCTTTTCGTATCATTGAGACAGATACTTTCATATTGTGGAATTTGTCCTATATTCATCACTTTCGTAACATTGAAAATTCATACTTCGGGTTTTCGTTTATGAAAGACTCACTGTATGGTGGTATTTCTACCCCCATCGTTAAGCCGGTGTATCACATCTAGGGGTATCGTATATTGAGGTATACCTGTATTAGACTGTTTCCTTCTATGATACTCTTGTCTCGAATGAAACAAAATATCAGTATGAGAAGCCAGCCAGACAAGGGTGACTGAATTTCCATATGCGACACGTCTGTTATCATGACTCAGGGGTCTCATTAGCCAACATCTCTCCAATGTGACTGTCATGCCAATTAGAGAGTGAATGTGCCTTTCAGAAAGTTAGCAGGCAGTACGCCAGTGATCAAATTAGCTTGCTAGAGGTGACACTACATTGCTAAACCCCTTGGCTGTCACATGGCTAGTTGTACTGTAAACTACCATGTGTGCATGTACAGTTTTTTACAACAAATTAACAGTCTTCAGAAAATACCTGCAATTGCCAAGCAGTGAGATGATCATCGGTATTAGTTTCTTCTAAATGGAGCCAAGTGAACCTGTCTAGTCTGGGCTCCAGGACACATGGGGATATTTCAAGTTAATTGTGAGACAAAAAAGTGTGTTTTAAATGCCGCAAAATACGATACATTTGCCATGATTGTCTGCCTTTCATTCCATTATGAGCATGAAAAGGCACTGGAACACCATTGCTATTGCCAAATAACAGTGCAAGTGCATTAAAAAAAAAAGGTGCAGTGTGCAATATTAAGTGAGGTGACAGCTTTTTGTGTGTGAAAAACTAAAACCTGTGACTTGAAAATTGCGTCTACTATGTGTACATGGTCTCCCAGTCAGCTGATTGAGCCAAGATGGCCACCAGCATTTACAGTGGCAGTAACTGTTTGCCTTTCATTCCATTTTATGCATGAAAGGTCATTGAAACATCACTGCTACTGACAAATAATAGTGCATGTGCATAACATGTAGTGCAGTATGCAATTTTACATACAGTGATAACTTTCCGTAAGCAAAATACTGAAACTTAGTGACTTGGAAATTGTGTCTGGCAAGCATACTACCCTTAGCAAAAAGTGTGGTGCTACTTAGGGGCACTGACAGCAAGCCTAAAAGGATAAGGTGTTTTTAGATTTTAGGTTCAATGGTCATAGGCTCCCTCTCTATCGCCACTGAACCCATGTTATACTGACCTCATTATAAGATACATAGTTATGTGAAGGGCTTTCACTTCATGTAACCTCCTCATATACCAAGTTGTGACTATATTCATTAAAGAAAAATGGGTGCAATGTACAAGGCTGTTAAATGTAAAAAGGAAAGTATCATTTAGCTAAATACTGTACACTGATCCTACTGTACAGGGCTGGTACCCATAGTCTGAATTAGTATTACAATATACAACCCAACAAATATTAGTACGGTACTAACTTGACAAGACTGATGGAGTTGCTTGAGAATCTTGGAGAGCCTGGTGTAGTCTTCCCGATCAAAATACAATTTACCCAGTTTCGTGTTGGTCTTAAACCACAGGCGATCATTCTTAGCATCCTTCAAAGCCTCCAATGTTGTCTCATAAAAATCCTGCAATAGCTCCATCTGCAAACCAAGGAACACACTGAAGCTAATTACATTTTTAAATATTCTGCTATTAATATTTCTGTATTACACATTAAATTTCTTAACACACTAATACAGCTTGATCTACTAAAAAAATTATCACTTATGCAATGATTTCTAAAGCACAGGTTAAAGGACTGTGATCCCTTTGTTTCTGTGCACTTGGTTAAAGAAGTTTTCGGTACCACTGCAAGACGAAAATCTACACTCCTGCTGCTGTCACACATTAAAAAAAAAAAAAAATCATTACTGTGCACCTGAGCTGCTTTCTGCTGACAATAATGGTGCAACATTTGTGGTTTCTGATGGCTTTGAGGGATTCAAAGATGAGGCCCTCAGAACCCCTTGCATCGACCCCATCTCACGTCTCTCTATGGTACATGTTTCTTCCTTACTATGACTTTTTCATCACTTTTTGTTAACTTAACCATGCTCATGTGTGTTTCTGTTACCATAACAGTATGCATGTACAGCAGATGCTCGATTTAATGAACTAATTCAATCAACCCCTATTCAGTTATCTTGAATTTTCCGCTAAATCGAGTTCTGTAACCAAGGCTCAATACAGTACAGTCTTCATAAAACACGAGACAGGTCATGCAAAATCAATTTTGTGCTTAAACATGACATGTATTTCATTCATCCATCATACAATTCTACGTTGCCCCATGAGATGTGTACGAGACCAGGGCTAGGGAAGTTCGTCCTGACATTTACGATGAGGGTCACCAGCCTCACTCATCCCTGAGTGGTATTACATGAGCAATAAACCCCAACCACCCCTTGGATATAAACTTACACAGGCTCAATCCAATTAGAACACCTTAATTACCCACTAAACCACCAGGCGCCATAATTTGGTTATATGGTTACCACCCAGCATAGTAAATGGTTTCCTGGTGTACAGGAAACCATTTGCCTTGTCGCTCAGTGTACATTCATCCATAGGCACAAGGAAGAGGAAAGAGTGAAGGAAAGAAAGACAGAAGAGGGAGTGCAAAGTTACCCATGGAGAAGGAAAAGGAAAGAATGAAGCAATGAAGGGCAGAAGAGGAAGAAAGGAAGGAGAGGAAAGGGAAGCACTTAAAGCAGCATTACATTGAGTGAGTGGATAGTAAGTGCCCCCACATAAAATAGGGGGTTAGGTTCTAGGAGCCCCATATTTGTTGTTGAAAATATATTTACAGATGGGTTATTACAAATATGTCTGTCTTAAGACAATCATGACAGTGTGTTTACATATGATTTCGCCGACTGGACACATCAGTGCATCCTAACCTAATGGACTATTCACCCTAATACTCCCTATAAAATTTTTAACTACCAAGGACTGCCACTAAGCTTCTATAATGCCCTCAATACCAACTAAGTAAAAACTGAGTTCTGACCTAATTAACACGTGAATAATCACTGCCCTGCATCACGCATATTTTGCCAGGAATCACTTTCAGTGCACTCATTAAATAATTAAAAAAAAAAAAAAAAAAAAAGTGAAGCTATCTTTGAAAGTATCATGTTATCAACAAAAAAGAAAAAAAATACACTAAGTCGTCAGCATGCAGTGACTGCGTACAACTCCTCAGATATATACAAATGTAGTAATCATGGATCATAAATAAGGCAGCCAAGCAGCACAATTTGTATGACAGTATAATTCACAAGAACTGAACTCACACAATAATCTTACCTTACTAATTATATTAACACGTAGTATCATCACATACCATAAGAGCCGAATTTTCTTGGCCAGAGACCGCCAGTTTATAACAGAGATTGAGCACAAACCCTTTTTTTTCCCCACACATTGCACTAAAGGCGAAAACATGAAGTGTATTACTCCCCCATCATTAACACTTTTCTCCAACAAAATAACTATTTACATCAAAAACACACAACTCATTTTAGTCTTGTTCACATTTAAGCTCCCACACCACATGCCACTTCATCCAACAATTTTACATTTTCCTTGGGAATAAATGCTCTTATTGTGTTCATTGCACTTTCAGGGTGCTTAAGCATAACTAAAGTTAGTTTCGAACAGCATGCTAGTGTTCTGATGTGAAATGAACGAGAAAACCACCAATCATCATCCGGACCTCCTTTCCCACCCTAAAGCAAGGTGAAGAGTAGCAACACCTAGACAGCCCAAGTCTGCCCAATCCAATGGGCCACGCTTCCATTCACTCATCATTCAAGCCTCTGGAATCCTGACTCTATCTGATACGTCAAAAACATTCACCACATTCTGTAGCTTCACATAAATGTATCCGATAAAGTCAATCCAGACATTTTCACATTAGAAAGAGGTGCCAAATCCCTGATCATGCACTTCTTTTCACAACATTCATCCAGCCAGCTTGATCTCTTGTCAGTTCCCTAGCCTCACTGACTTCCATACCTCTCTTCCACACACACTCCTCCACCATATCCCTCCACCTTCTCCTTGGCCTACCTCACCTCCTCCCTCCTTCAGATTTGCTCAGATATACCTTTTACCACTGTATTATTAACCATTCTCTCCACTGACCATACCATCTCAGTACACTCTCTTCAATTCTGGTGTCCACAGACTTCCTCATTCCTAATCTTTCACGAATCACATTATTTCGTATCCTATCCACTCTCTGTACTCCACACACATTCCTCAGCAGTTCCATCTCCACTGCACTCACTCTTGACTTTTCATTTTCATGCCACACCATAGTCTCACACCCATATGTTAAAGTTGGCACTAACACTCCTTCATGTAAGCCTCATGCAGCTGCAACATTCAAGCCTCTGTTTCTTGTCAAGGCCTTCATAGCACCAACTACTTTCCTTTCTTGTGTCACTCTACTTTCCACTTCTTTTGCACATTTTCTTCTCTTTTCTATCACTGTACCCTGGTATTTGAGCTCTCTCACCAATTCCAGTCTCTCTCCATTCACTGCAACATCACACTGGGGGCCACCTTTTCTCTCAATAACCATCACTTTACTCTTTGCTACATTTACTCACAAGGCACAGCATTCACAGACATCAGGAAAACTCTGCACTAGTCTACCGAGTTCTTGTCCGGTATTTGCATGCAGTACTGCATCATCAGCATACAACAAATTTGAGATATTGTGTTCCATCCATCACCATTCATGACCAATGCCACCTCTCTCTCCATTACTCGTGTTTTTGCTTCTCTCATCACCCCATCCGTATATACAGTATATTGAACAACCATGGGGACATCACACAACCTTGTCACAAGCCCACACTAATCATGAACTATTCACTTAGATGCCCATTTACCCTTACACATGCCACACTACCATCATAAAAACTCTTGATGGCACCTAGCAGCTTACCATCTACATAGTACATATGCAAATCCTTCCACAATCCCTCTCTGTCTACTTTGTCGTATGCTTTTTCCAGATCCATAAATGCCATAAACACCTTATAGTCCTTCTCACAAGCCTTCTCCACTATCTGCCTTACTGCAAATATTTGATCCACACATCCCCTGCCAATCCTAAAGCCACCTGGTTCATCACTCACTACAACTTTTGATATCTCTCTTACTTTCTCTATAATAATTCTTTCATATACCTTCCCTGCAACACTGAATAAACTTATGCCACGATAATTCTTGCACTCATTTCGCTCACCTTTATTTTTGTACAGGGGTACACACACACCCTTTTCCACTCTGCTGGCACAGTTTCACTCATCCATGCCTTTTTACATATCTCCAACAAGCACTTCATTCCACTCTCTCCACTATACTTAATCATCTCTGCACACACCTCATCAACCCCAGCTGCTTTCACATTTTTCAGCCGCTTCAGAGCGTTCTTAACCTGCGTGAGTGTCACGTTTCCTGTCACTGTATTCCTTCTGTCCACATCCCCAAACCCAAGCAAGTTTACAGTGGCTCTGCTCTATTCCCATTCATCAGGCTTTCAAATTATTCATTCCATCTGGTCCTGACTTCATCCCCATGGGTTAATAATCTATCAATTAAATCCTTCACACTTTCACATTTCTGTCTGCTGCCACTTCTACATTCCTGCACCTCTTTCTGGAAGAACTTCCTATATTCAGAGTACAGTAATTTGCATTCACTTTTCTTCCCAGCTCATCATTTCCCACCTTCTTTTTCCTCTTCATTAGTCTCTTTACGTGCTTCTTGCTCTCAGTTTATTGAATTGATATTTCAACTCAGCTCCTGTCCTGTAACCACTTTAGCCAATTCTTCCTCTTTTCCTCCACTGCTCTCTTACCTCTTCATTCCACCATGCCATACCTTTTTTCTCTGTTGCTACTCTTGCCACACCACACACCGCTTTAGCATCCCTAACTATGCAATCCCTAAGTGAATTTCACAGGCTGTCCAGATCCATTTCATTCCAATTCACTGATTCTAACTCCTCCCTACTTTGGTCCTATATTCATCTGCCATTTCCTTGACCCTCAGCTTCTTAAATTTCAGTCATTCCCTGACTGCTCCTCTCTCTCCTGGTCCACCTCACTCCTCTCAACTTGATCTTGCATACTACAATCACATGATCTGACAGACCTACACATCGTCCTCTCATGGTCCTCGTATCCACAATCATTCCCAGCATCAACCTCTCTACGAGCATGTAATGAACCTGGCTCCTTCAACATGATCCTTGTTCCCTCTATATCATGTAATTATTTATGTGCATCTTTGTGCTTGAAACACATCATCATCATCCAGGCTTCCTTTCCCACCCTACAGCAGGGTGAGGAGTAGAAATGTCCAGACAGACCAAATTTGCCCAATCCAATGGGCCACGCTTCCATTCACTCATCATTCAAGCCCCCAGAATCCTAGCTCTATCAGATATGCCAAAAATATTCACCACATTCTGTAGCTTCACATAAACGTATCCGACAGAGTCAATCCAGACATTGCCACATTAAAATGGGGTGCAAAATCCCTGATCATGCACCTCTCCTCACAACTTTCATCCAGCCAGCTCGATCTCTTGTCAGTTCCCTAGCCTCACTGACTTCCAAACCTCTCTTCCTCACAAACTCATCCACCATATCTCTCCACCCTCTCCTTGGACTATCTCGTCTCCTGCCTCCTTCATTTTCGCTCAGATATACCTTTTTCACCCCTCTGTTGTTATCCATTCTCTCCACATGACCATACCATCTCAGTACACTTTCTTCGATTCTGATGTCCACTGACTTTCTCACTCCACATCTTTCACGAATCACATTATTTCATATCCTATCCACCCTCTGTACTCCACATACATTCCTTACCAGTCCCATCTCCACTGCTCTTATTCTTGACTTTTCATTTTCATGCCACACAATAGTCTCATATCCATATATGTTAAAGTTGGTACGAACACTCCTTCATGTAAGCTTCGTGCAGCTGCAACACTCAAGCCTCTGTTTCTTATCAAGGCCTTCATTGCACCAACTACTTTTCTTCCTTGTGTCACTCTACTTTCCACTTCTTTTGCACATTTTCCTCTCTTTTCTATCACTGTACCCAGGTATTTGAACTCTCTCACCAATTCCAGTCTCTCTCCATTCACTGTAACATCACACTGGGGGTCACCTTCTCTCTCAATAATCATCACTTTACTCTTTTCTACATTTACTTTCAAGGCACGACACTCACAGACATCAGCAAAACTCTGCACTAGCCTACCAAGTTCTTGTCCAATATTTGCAAGTAGTACTGCATCATTAGCATACAACAAATTTGAGATATTCCATCTATCATCATTCATTACCAAAGCCAGCCCTCTCTTCATTACTCGTGTTTTTACTTCTCTCATCACCCCATCCATATATGTATTGAACAGCCATGGGGACATCACACAACCTTGTCGCATCCCCACACTGATCGTGAACCATTCACTTAATGCCTATTAACCTTTACATATGCTTCACTACCATCACAAAAACTCCTGACGACAACTAGCAGCCTACCATCTTATTTTTAATGCGAGGAAAAAGGAACCAAAGGCCATGAGCCCACAATAACCGTTCCTTCCAAGAGAAAAACAAAATACAGGAGAGAGCCAAATTCAAGATCTGATCATTTGGGGATGCCTGGACACACTGCATTTGAAAGACTGGAGATCATAGGAAGTAGGAAATACAGACAGAGGAAGACAGTTCCAGAGTTGACCTGTTGCATAAATGAAGGACTGGGAGTAATGGTTAACTCTTGCATTAGAGAGTTGGACAGAAAAGGGATGAGAGTTTTCTGCTAGACTGGTGCTACGTGCCTGTCGTAGAGGTGGAGGAATGCATGCAGACAGTTCAGAGGAACAGTGACCACTGAAGTTGCGATAGAAAAGAGATAAAGATGCAACAGTGAGGTGAAGAGACAGTGGTTGATGGGAGTCAGTAAGAGGAGGAGAGTTAATGAGACGAAAAGCCTCTGACTCCGCCTTATTGATAAGAGCTGTACGTGGGGAACCTCCCCATACATGCGAGTTGTACTCCATACAGGGGCGGATAAATCCTGTGTACAGAGTCAACAATTGTGCAGGGGTAAAGAAGGAACAGAGTCAGCTTAGCACACCCAATCTCTTAGAAGCAGATTTTACAAGAGATGTAATATGATCTTTCCAAGATAAGTCCCGAGTAAATGAAACCCCAAGCTTGTTCAAGGATGATGCAGGATTGAGCTGAATATTATTAAACATTAGTGGGTATACCTGTGGAAGAGTTTGTTGGGTTGATAGGTGCAAAAACTGTGTCTTTGATGCATTAAAAACTTTCCAGATTATTTTACCCCAGTCAGAGATACGAGCCAAGTCAGACATTAGGCGTGCCATAGCATTATCCCTAATTTGTTGAAGTAACTGCTGAGATGAGCTTTGCGGGAACCGAATGGAAAGTTGAAGGGTGGGGTCATCAGCATTTGAGTGGATAGGGTTGGATGTACAGCTTAGAAGGTCACTGATGAATAAAGGGAAGAGAGTTGGTGATAGGACAGAGCCCTGAGGAACACCACTGTTGATAGATATAGGAGAAGAACGATGGCTGTCTGCAACAGCGGCTATAAAACGACCAGAAAGGAAGCTAGAGATGAAGGCTCAGATAGAAGGACAGAAACTGTAAGAAGGCATTTGGAAATTAAAGATTTATGCCAGACTCGATCGAAAGCCTTTGAGATGTCAAGTGCAATGGCAAAGCTTTCGCCAAAGTCCCAAAAGGAGGATGACCAGAAGTCTAAAAGGTAGGTGAGAAGATCACCAGTGGAGCGTCCCTAACGGAACCCATACTGACGATCAGAAAGAAGGTTGTGATAGGAAAGATGCTTTAAATTTTTCTATTAAGAATTGACTCAAAAACTTTCGAGATACAGGATGTTAAATCAATTGGATGATAGTTAGAGGGTTGGGAGTGGTCACCCTTCTTTGGGACTGGCTGAATGATACCAAACTACCAGCAAGAAGGAAAGGTTGATATATTTTTTTTTTTTTTTTGTCCGACTCTGGGCACAGGCTACACAGCCTGCTCCCAAGGCCCAGTAGTCCTCCTACTGAATGAGTTTACCTAAACAGGGTGTAAACACAGAAGCACAGTTCTTGAGGACAACAGGAGAGAGAGAGAGAGAGAGAGAGAGAGAGAGAGAGAGAGAGAGAGAATTACGATAAATCCCATAGGTTTTGTGCTTTCATTAATGTGTGGTTTTCTTATCATCCACTAGGCTCGGTAATACACTCAACCCTCCATTTCCCATACCCCAATTTCCTGGATCTCGAATTTCACGGACATGGTGCTGAGGCTGGGCAATATTATCAAACGCCTGACATACGCCCGTACAAGTCCAGGATTCTCACAAAAGTCCAGCCATTATTCCGTCATATAAAAGCATAAGCAGTGTGCTGCACAACACAGAATAATTTTAGCAAGGTTTAGACTTGATAAAGGCCATTTGTAACACATATAAAAAGATATTTTCATACATGAAAAGCATAATGGCTACCATCCTGCTTCACCCCACCGGTTCCTTCCAACTCATGGCATTATTTATATTTATATTTATGATTTCAGTATGTACTGCATTTACATTTATGTTATTGTGTCAGTGTTATTATTTCATGTACTGTGTCTGTTAGTTATGTTGCTAAAGGTAGCCTACATTCCAGAATGCTCTAGAATATCGGAATAATTGCTTGACAATATTGGAGAATTCGGACAAAGTATGGTAAAAGTACGTGGAATGGCATGTGGGGCAAGACTTTTGGAGTTCCTGGGCTGGTCTTCCCCCCCCTTTTAGTCCGGAAAATGGAGAGTCGAGTGTAATTAAGCATGATAACCAAGAGATCACCGTATGATGTAGTATGAGAGAGAGAGAGAGAGAGAGAGAGAGAGAGAGAAAGAGAGAAGCCATTCAATGAAATACAAAACTTGTATGTACGCAGTCAGCATTCTATCCCTTCAAAACAATATACCTGTACTCTGTATCAGTCACCTCAAATCACAGCACTGAATTAGAAAAAAAAAATCAACACTGAATATACCAGTATGAGTAGGATGGTCAACATTTGTAGCTGTCTCTCTGACAACATTGTTAATTGCTTCTGCCAAAGTGCTGTGCTATAAAATAAATATTATAAATGTACAGTACAGGAAAACCATTATAAATGCCCATATTCCTGCTGGCCACTCAAACAGAGACACCCATATGACCCTATACCCTATATCACTGTACCTCTAACCATAAAGTATCCTCCACACCTGGCCAACACACAAATGGTCAAACAACTGTACTGTGCTGAATAGGATAATGAAAACTATGTGTAAATAAAACATGCAGTGAATAAGCATCTGCTAACCTTACCTGATCTGTGTTACTTTAATTTTACCCAGTTTTTCAAGTATGCCTGAGGTGGGGGTAGCAAAGTAAACATTAAAATAGGCCTAACAAGAAGTGATGCCAAGGCACAGCAAACCTGTCCCCGGCAGTCATTTTAGTGCTGATGTATAAACACAACAGGATATCTAGTCACACATGTTACACATGAAATTTGGAGCAAATCGGGTGAAAACTGACAATTTTATGCCCATTTGAAATTTTTGGCCTGACCCACCTGAAAATGACCCCTCTACTGCTAACTGGGGGATGACCCCCCCTGATGTAATGAGGCATGTTATAGGATGCAGGTTTGAAAGATGCACCTTTAGGTTTTGGTTTTTATGTCGACATGATGAATCTGAAAGGAGTTATGGTGAAAAAACTTATATATACATATATATATATATATATATATATATATATATATATATATATATATATATATATATATATTTTTTTTACATTTTTTGGACTTTAGTTACAGCCTGGGCCTTGGCCCAATTTGGCCCCAGATTTAATCAGGTGATCAGAAGGCCATAGCCTATCATCCCTGCAATTTTAGTCAAAATCGCACCAGTGTATAGTTTTCGCGTAAAGTTGTTAACAGACAGACAGACAGACAAACAAACAGATGGACAAACTGAGTGAAAACAATACCCAACCCCGAGCCCCTTCAGGGCAGGGATAGGTAATTAATCTCAGTCATAACACAATATCTACAGTAACTATAATTATGGTGCGGCAGCGCAGTAAGGTTTGAAACGCCTGGGCAAATTCCCCTGGCAGTCGGCACACTCCCCTGTTGGTAAACAAAGAAGATGGCGACTTCAGCTCCATACTACAAGTGCTCCAACTGTGGACTTTTTTCTCTCTTATGAGGTTAAAATTCACCAAACTCATAGTGTTAAGTAATAAAACATTAAAGATTCTTTGGGTATTGTGACTAGTTTATAGGTTTGTTCGTAAAACTGCCATGAACGGGTTGGCGACAAAGCACCTATCTCTGAGCTAAGACGAAGTATAATGCCTCCCATCATCATCATCATCATCTATATAAGAATGATTATTGTTAAATGTGAGTTTTGTTGCCACTTTATCAAATAAACTACTTCAATCAGTGCTTAACCAGGCAGCTTCTGTCATCGTTAATGTTTTGGTCAGTCAGCTAATTAGCTGACAGACCAAAACATTAAAGATGGCGGAGGCTGCGTGGTAAAGCATTGACTGAAGAAGCTTATTTGATGAGGTTTGTAAGCTCAAGTGTCAACAAAACTCGCATTTAACACATTAATAATCATTCTTATATACGTGATGATGATGATGGGAGGCATTATACTTTATCTTAGCTCAGAGGTAGGTGCTTCATCACTAACCCGTTCATAGCGGATTTACGAACGACTGTATTATGCCCAAGTAGACACAAGATTGATCACCCACCCATTTTTTGTGCCTACTGTTACATGTAATACATGCACTGACAGATTGCTTGATTGTGTGCATGTGTAAAGTGGAGAAAAATGGGAAAAAGTGAGGTGAAAAGCGGGACTTTGGGCAAACGTGCAGAAACAAATTCCACTTTTCCCGTAAGTTTAGTTATTTGTATGGCACGGTTTTCTATGGTGCAGGCTTGCTCCAGAACCAATTAGCCGTGCCTTAGGCGACTTGACTGTACAAAGGAATTTCTAAATAAATGTTGGAAAATAAGAGAAGAAAATAAAGGAGTTCAACAGCCAGAACAGTAACTAAAATGACATAGAGGTACCACTGAAAAGGTTATCCCAATAGCATCATTGATTGATAAATCATGTGTTTACATTCAAGGGAAAATGCTATGAAAAAACAAAGGAATTTCTAAATAAATGTTATAAAATACAAGAGAAGAAAATAAAGGAGCTCAGTAACCAGAAGAGTAATTAACACAACATAAGGAGGGGCCGTTGAAAAGGCTATCCCAACAGCATCATCGATTAATAAATCATGTGTTTATATTTGGGCTGTTCACAGGAAAACACTTTGAAAATGCAAAGGAATTTCTAAATAAATGTTGGAAAATAAGAGACAAGAAAATGAAGGAGCTCAGCAACCAGAGCAGTAACTAAAATGACATAAAGAGGGGCTGTTGAAAAGACTATCCCGACTGCATCATCGATCGCATTCCCTGTCAAAACATCAACGCTTCTCCGTCACAACAATTTGAACCTTGGACGGTTCTGCATCATTCATACATTATTATTATGCATAAGATGTTCATTTAATTGCCCCAGGGCAGTCTGATGGTTATTCTTTTCTACCGAGTTTGAATACGAGTTGGAAATTGCATTCTCCAGTGACCTGGACTGAGTACATGCGAGACGGGCACTGGTTTTAGGCTTAGGTTCGCTTCTTTTACAGCTGTTCGGCCATTTAGATTGGCTTTAAATTTTTTTGGACTCATTTGGGTGGGTTTAGGACTTGGCTAGGTGGGAAACCCGAAGCTCAAAAATGCATCCCTCTACTTTACATGTTATGGTAAACCTAACCCGAGATAAGATATCCCGTCTAGCAATGGGTATTTACTTAATCAAATGCATCGTTAAACCATGGTTTGCCTGTATTTAAATATTCATCAGGTAGACTGCTTTTAAAGCCTTACTAAATTTAGCGGGAAAATTGCTACATTGGTAACACTGCTGGCATGAGTTGTGACGATTAGTGGAAACGTGCCAGACGCTGCTTTTTATTTCATTATTATTACTGACCTAAAAAAATAAATAAATACATAAATGCTAAACTTAACTAATATTTTCACAAGGTTAGTTTTTTAACACCCTCATTGTGGTAGGTGAGGGCGCTCACCATCCACTCACTCGATGTAGCGCTGCTGTCGGGTGTCTGCCCTTTCCTCTCCTCCATCCTTCTTTCCTTCCCATCCTCTTCTGTCTTCCTTTACTTCATTCTTTCCTTGTCCTTCTGCCTACAGGTAACTTTACATTCCCCCTTGTGTCTTTCTTTCCTTCATTCTTTCCTCTTCCTTCTGCCTGTGGGTGACTCTACACTGAGTGACAAGCCAAATGGTTTCCTGTGCACTATCTATCTATCTATTGCCTGATGCCATAATCCCGTTACACTGAGTGACAAGCCAAATGGTTTCCTGTGCACTATCTATCTATCTATTGCCTGATGCCATAATCCCGTTAGGGGTGGCCATTGGACTCTGAGTTATTTGTTTTACAGGAAGGGGCACTAACCCTCCACCAACCCACTTGATGACATGTAGGGAGCACGTAATTGTTTGGTTATATGGTTACCACCCAGCGTTGTAAATGGTTTCTTGGCTTACAGGAAACTATTAGGCTTGTCACTCAATGTAAAGCCACCTGTAAAGGAAAGAAAAGCAATAAGAAGTGACAGGAAAGAGGAAACCATTTACTATGCTGGGTGGTAACCAGATAACCAAATTTTGGCGCCTGGTGGTTTAGTGAGTAATTATTGCGCTCCAATAGGACAGAGCCGGTGAAGGTTTATATCCAAGGGGTGGTTGGGGTTGATTGCTCATGTAATGCCACTCAGGGATGAGTGAGGCTGGTCACTCTCATCTTAAATGTCGGGACGGTCACTCTCATCTTAAATGTCGGGACCAACTGCTTAGCCCCGGGCTCCTACGCTCTTCATGGGACAATGTAGGATTGGATGATGGATGGATGGATGGATGAAATAATGTATGCTGGGTAGGCAGACTATTTCTATCTCCTAACTACCAATCAAATGAACGTTGCCAGACCAAAGGAGTTTTGTCTGAAACTTAAAGAAAGCGAGTCATCACTTGTTTGGACGATCGTACTGTAAATTCTAAAAAGATTTTGGTCCGATGAATCATTCAGCAAGTGGTTGGTAGAGGGCTGGTGCCGATAAAAACCAAGTGCAGTGATTCCATGCTCGGCTATCAGTGAATGTAACATCATGAGAGACCATGCTATCCATAATATACCATTTAACTTGCTAAGGTTGTCATATTTTTACTCAATGTGGTACCCAAAAGTAGGCAACTAAATGTGTTACTTGCTACTTGCAAACCCACTGTATAATAATTTAATTACTATAATTTCTAATATATAACACAGTTCTGTAAATATATGCAAAAAGAAGATAAACTGTACAATAGACTCTCGCTAGAAAGGACCTTGGTATAGTGGGTATCAGATTTACTGGAAGCCACGAAGCTCACCACATTTTCACAGGCAATAACAAACAATGTCAAATAAATGGGGCACAATACGTACTACCCAGTTTACTCCAGCCTGGCCCGAAATTGCCCTTTCCCCATTGTGATTATTTAGTTGTAATAACAGACTATAGTAATACTGTACTGTACAGTACTAGTCATTAAGAAATGCCATGACAAAAATGTGAAATAAGCTGCAAAAAGGTGAAGTTATGGACCAAGTTAGTGTAAAATGGGTATAGTTTACATTTTTAAAACAAGAATAAACTACTGTACTGTACTTATTTATTTTCAACCAGGTCCTTGAAATCCCACCTTAGGGAGGGATCCTTAGATATAACAGACCATCGGGTTTAATGGGCCTGGCTTTCTCCCAGTTGGCCCATTATAGTGAAAGTCTACTGTACATGCAATAGCATTCTACAATAAACACTTAAATGCTACTAACATTCTTTGATGTAGATATGTAGTCCAATATTGAGTTGATTGACTTCTCACTGTAATTGCGAGTGACAGCCGATTTGATGTAAGTGAGCAGGTGTTTGTAACGAGACATCATCTCCTCATAGTTACCCTGGAAATTCATATATTTGCTTTTAACAATAACAGTGAATAAAACTATTTTTTATCTTGTACTTAAGAAATACAGACATGTCCACCAAAATAAACTAATACAGTATCTGATAAAAAAAAAAAAAAAGGGGGGGGGGTGCAGGTTAATGGTGCATACTGAACCTCTGAATTTTTAACTCAATGATACTGTATTATCAATTATCTATATAGCCTACACCAACTACAACCAGACATACATATTTTCACATCCCACACTCTGAACAGTCTCTTATATAACTACATAAGTCTCAAGGTAAATGGCTGTACTGTGGCTACACTGCTTAGTGCTTACCAGCCTGAAATTAATCTTGATCATCTGTTTGAGTGCCTTAAAACCCCACTCGCCCTTGTCACCTGCTTCAAGGTCCAGGACACGCTGAAAGGATGCTAGGGCAGCACGAGGGTCATCTTCCTTCAAAGCCTTGCTGTTGTAGTACTGGTTTTCAAGGTCAACATCAGGCTCACTATTGCTATCTTCTGAGTACTCCTGCAAGCACCACCACATCCATATATTAGGCCAGTATAAAATTAATCCTTTGCTCACATGTACAGTACATTGTAGTGTTTTGTATGTAAATAAATTTCAATACACAGCTGTACTTAATTAAAATACCCAAGCTGGTTAGGATGATGTAGAAAAAGATAAAGTCTGGGATGATCTGATACATGTAGTAAGTGGTATGGGGGATGATAAGATTTTTTTTTTTTTTTTTTTTGGGGGGGGGGGGGGGGGGCCTTAAAGGGTCATGTGGGTAGAGCAGCTCATGAATATGATGGGGTGGGCTCATGGGGGATGCGCATATGGTACGAGGAATATGGAAAGGGAAAGGATACTTGAAATCAGGGAGGCAATAAATGTGACTGTGTAAAACACGCACTTCAGGGAGAGAGTAGGTTGATTATGTGTGAGTTGGAGGGGGAAACAGTAGCCTGATAGACCATTTCCTGGTCAGGAGAGCTGAGAGGAAGTTGGTGAGAGATGTTAAAGTCATAAGGGACAAAAAGTGTGTGCAGCAACACAAATTACTGATGTGTGACAGGGTGCTTAAGGAGTGGGTGGTGAAGAAGACCTATGCATCTACGAGGAAAATCTGAAAGTTGAAATACCAAGCAGTTAGGGATGCCTTCCACAGTAAAATGAGCAGAGTGGTGACTGAACAGGGAGCTGTTGACTGAAGTGTTAATGAACAGTACCGCTCAGAGCTCTCAAGAAAAATCGCCTGAGTGTAACTGAATCAGTGTGTGGATGGACAAGGGGATCCCCGAGACACAAAGTAACATGGTGGTGGGATGAGGGCGGAGAAGCTGCAGTTAAGGAGAAAAGAAGTCTTTTTCGGGATTGGAAAATGAGTGGTAAAGAGGAATACTTGGTTGCCAAGCACAGGACTATAAAAGAGGTATACCAGTACAGGGAAAAGTCTGAGTCTCAGAGACTTTTACTGGATAACCTAAATACGTAGCATGGAAAGGAAGAATGATATTTAAAAGGGCAAATCAAATGGAGGGGGGAAAACAGGAATATCATAAGTGATCAGTATGCAAAGAATGATGAAGGAAAGGTAGTGGTGAACGGTGAAGATATTAAAGATGCCTGGAGAGAGCATTACAACCGGTTGTTGACTGAGGAGTTTGAATGGAACAGGGAACGTTTGGAGTCAGCAGATCCAGTGTTTGGCCCTTGGGCTTTGATTGATGCTGCTACTATGAGCTAGGCAATAGGCAGGTTGCAGGTGGGGAAGGCAGCAGGTGTGACTGGGTTGACTACTGAAATGCTGCAAGCCTCAGCAGATACAGGAGTGGGGTTAGTTACCAACTTGATAAATACGATTACTGTATACATACATGAGTGTGTTGTCCCAGATGACTGGCTGACGAGTGTGACTAAATGTGTATAAGGGAAAGATGATGTCCTGGAAAGGGGAAATTATTGAGGCACAGAACTTTTGGTCCATATAACGATGGCAATGGAGAGAGTTCTAGAAGGTAGACATGGGGTCTATTACTGGGTTTCTATTACTATTAATTTCAATTGTTCTTTTATTATATTACGGCCATACCACGTTGAGTACACCGCTTCCCATTAGATCAGCGAAGTTAAGCAACGTTGGGTCTGGTTAGTACTTGGATGGGTGACCGCCTGGGAACACCAGATGCTGTTGGCATCCCTAAGTGTCAAGTGGGGTTGGTGGAGGATTAGTGCCCCTCCCTGTAAAACAATTAACTCTAAGCCATTGGCCACCCCGTCTGGGATACATGGCGTCTGGCAATGAATGAATGAATGAAAAACTATTATAATTATTTTAGCGGTCATGTATTACTATTACTATTACCTGGTCATCTATTAGTATTACTATTAATATATTATTTATGATAATGGTATTAATTAAATTGAAAATGGTTTTTATTTTCATTATTGTTGGGAGGCTGTTCCACTGAATGCACAAGTGTGTCAAGATCACCTGATGGCCTGTTGACCACTCTCCATTCTGCACGGTCTCCTGTGGTGTATCTGCAGCTTGGAGAGCAGCCAAAAGGTAACCAAGGTGAGAAGGCTATTTTTATTGATTATGGTAAACAGTATTAAAGAAGTGTCTATAATGGCAAAGTAATATATAATTATCTATTACTTTGCCTTCTATTACTATTACAATTACTATTACAGGCAGGAACTTGTGCTCTATTACTATTACTTTGAAAACCTTGTAATATTACATATTACTATTACCCCATGTCTGCTAGAAGGTACGATTTTAGATGCAGTTCGGGTTTTTGCCAGACAAAGGGACCACTAATGCTGGAGTCATTGTTCAGCAACTGCAGGAAAAATATATAGGAAAAACAAGGGATCTGTACTGTACTTTGTTTTTGTTGATTTGGAGATGGCCTTCGACAGAATCCCTTGGAAGGTGGTGAAGTGGGCAATGAGAAAGCTTGGGATTGAGGAGTAGTTGGTAAGAGTGATTATGGCTATGTATGAGGATGCTTGCACCCAGGTGAAAGTGCATGGAGATTTGAGTGATGAGTTTTCCATGCATGCTGGTGTGCATCAGGGGTCAGTCTTGAGCCCCTTATTGTTTATTATGGTGTCTGACACCCTCTCATGTGACTTCAGAAATGGATTCCTGTTGGAGATGCATGCCGATGATTTGGTGTTAACTGCAGTGAATGAATGGGAGGCACAGGAAAGAGTTAGGATGCGGAGAGATGATATCGGGCTCAAAGGCCTGAGGGTGAATGCAGATAAACAGAAGATGATGGTATCTAGAGTTGGTGCGGTATTGTCAAAGAAAAGGGAGAGTTGGCAATGTGTGGTTTGTTGCAAGGGTATGGGAAGTAATTCCATCTTGTGCAGTGTTTGTGATGAGTGCATTAGAGATGTAGTGGTATTTGAGATAGACTGTAAGATAATGCTGATTCCATGTGTGCGGTGTGTTGGGGAGATTGTCAGGTGTGAAAGGATTGATCTTCCTGGTGAGTCTCTTCAGTGTGTCAATGAGTTTTGTTATTTGGAGGACATGTTATGTATTGGAGGTGGGGCTAGAACTAGCTCTGTGGCTACAGTGAGGAGTGGCATGTGTCAGGAATGTAATGCCGTATAGTAATGAGACCAGGGCAGTAAAGGAATAGGATATTCACAGACTCAAACATAGAGAAATGACAATGATTAGGTGCATGTACAGTACATCCTTAAATGTGAGGCCTGGGGGGGCTAGGTTTATGATGGAAGAGCTAGGGAGTAGGATGGGACTGGAGTGTATTGGTGCTGTGATGAAGAAAGGTAGACTGAGATGGTTTGGGCATGTGGAGAGGATGGGAGATGACAATCAGGTGCAGAAAATGAAAATTGTTAACATTAGGGGTAGGGATGTGAGAGGTAGACTGGAAAAAAAAAAAAAAAAACTGGGATGAGGTCGCTAAATGTGACCTCAGGGATAAGGGAATAAATGGGGAGGCTGCCAGAGATCAAGCAGCATTGAAAGCCGCCATCAGGTGACCAAGGGCGATGCATACAAACATGTTGGAGCATTTAAAAATGAAACAAACGGCAGCAGACTCAATCAAAGGCCAAGGGCGAAACACTGCATCCATGAGATTAACCCCTTAACCGTGGGGCGTCACTTTCGTGACGCTTGGGAGCAAAGGATCATACTGCAGGGCGACACTTTTGTGAGTCTGTGTTACAGTAGAAGTCCGAATTTTCGGCATCTATGGGACCAGGCAAGTGCCGAAATATCAAAATTGCCGAATTATCGAAAACCCTACCCACTCAGTACCTTATATGTTTCGGTGAACACTATCATCATTACTCACATCATTACAAATGTGTTTGGAGAGAGTACTGTATACTGTTTGATACTGTACAATACTGTAATGAATACAGTACTATACTGTACATGAATATGAAAAATAAAGAAATTAGTGAACATACTGTAAATAAATGTAATGGTACAGTAGGCCTACAAGTTCACATGCACTTACCTAAACTCAGAGTAGGTTCCTTATTTACATACTGTATGTACAATAGAAGGGGTTGATTGGAGTCTGCTACTGCTGGAAAAAGTCCCCAGCAGTAGAGGGTCCTGCAACAGGCTCTAAGGACTCTTCTCCCTGTTGCTGCGGCAGTAGAGCTTGAGGTTCAGAGACTGCTGTTGGTGATGGAGAGGAGCGAGCAGAGGAGCTTACGTTAAACTCATCCATAATCTGTTTCCTACTCATGCCAGCCTCTAATTTTTTCAACAGCTCAATTTTCCGAGCAATAGTCAACATCTTATGTGTACGCTTCTTGCTAACACCAGTTAACTTTCCACACGTGGAGGCCATTTTCAAAGCACGCAGATGTTTATACTGTTCACAACACACGGCTGGTCCACTCAGGTGTTACAAAGCTCCTGTCTGATGTTACGGTGCTTACAGCACACTCGAATAGTAATTTCAGAGGTATTTCGGTACGAAGTTCACAAAGCACACAGAAGAATCAAGAGAAGTCGGCAGCAGCACGGCAACAACTCGGAAGAATGGCGGAAGAATGGCGAAACAGATTCTCTTTCCCATGCTAAACTCACTACATGTTTGTCCTCTCTTTATGCTATAGGAGAAAGAGCTAGCCTCTGAGCTTCATGGCAGTGGTAGACTCGTTCCATCACTTTCACTATCTCACTCACTAAGGCGGGTAAAGGCGGGTAGCTAGCTGGCGAGCCTCATGGAGAATTTCAAGACTGACGAAAAAAATCGGAGAATCTGCCGAACGATCGGAGATTTTCGTAAATGGGACTATTTCTCAAAACTGCCGAAATGTCAGATTTGCCGGGGATTTGGATGCCGAAATATTGGACTTTTACTGTATTTTGAATTCACCCGGGCTTCGAAGTGATGGCTTGTATCATCCATCAGTACTGCCAATGTCCAACACTAGTCAGCACTCTTAATCTCAACTGTACTCCCATCCATTGTTGACAATTTAGCCATTTCTCCCCATTCTTGATTCCCCTCCCTACCTCCCCTCCATTACCCTATCCTCTCACCTGCCCGGCTGTGCTACGCTAAGTAAATCTTCCCTGGAATTTTTCACTGATTTCATCCATTGAAATAAGCCCTATGCCCTATTCTTATACCAAATAATATATACAAGAAAGAAATAAGGTAAGTGAGAGTGCCATACACCTAGAATTGGCTAATTATCACCTGACAACACCTCACGTGCACTCGTTCGCTAATTTTCGCTGTTTATTTCCCCTTGAAATATCCCGTATAATCTATTTTCGTAATAAAAATATATATAAGAAAGGAAGGGAGAAGCCTAAGTGATATTTACATTCACCTGGAACTACCTAATTATTGCAGGCCACCACACTGTATTCTACGGTAAGTAAATCTTCCCTGGAATTTTCCACTGATTTCATCCACTGAAATAAGCCCTATGTCCTATTCTTATACCAAATAATATATACCAAAAAGAAATAAGGTAAGTGATAGTGCCATACACCTGGAATTGGCTAATTATCACCTGACAACACCTCACGTGCACTTGTTCGCTAATTTTCGCTGTTTATTTCCCCTTGAAATATGCTGTATAATCTATTTTCGTAATAAATATACATATAAGGAGGGAAGGGAGAAGCCTAAGTGATATTTACATTCACCTGGAACTACCTAATTTATTATGTATTGTCTTGGTTTCCTGCCAATCATTTCATTGCTATATATTAGCAGGTCTCACAGGGCTGAAGTTGGTAGTATTGCACTCACCCTAGCCAGGCGGCAGGAGGCCATTACTATCAGTTCACTGTCGTCTTTGAAAGTGGGAGTATGTCTGATTCGCTCCTGCTAACTTCCGCCGCTTTATAGCCCCATGCAAAGGGCCCTGTGACCTTTACCCCCTACTAAACCTCGTGTGGAAAGAGGTAAAGGGCTGACAATTGATAGAGAGTGACTATGATCTTTTTATTGAGTAAAACAGTGCAAGTGGAATTGTAAATAAAGTGTAAATAATGTGTAAACAGCAAGTGAAAGCAATGAATGTAAATATAAGTGAACAGTGGAAAATACTTTTATAAGTTACTTCAAGTGAGTGTGCATAACACAGTGTAAATAAAATAGAAATGTAAATAATGTAAACAAAGTAGAGAACGTAAATAGAAATGTAAATGAGTGGTATTATAAGAATACGAGTATATAAACTAGGCGTAATGAAAGTGAAAGTTTCACTCTAGCATGTATGAATACTATGAGTTATGAGAGTGAAGGTGAAAGTGACAATCACTCTCAATGCTAGTATACAGGACGAGAAAGTGAATGCTACGTATTTTACTGAAAGAAATTGAATCCCTACAGTGACAATAAACTACTATTACTGAAGGAAACTTATGGATAAAGACTGTAGATATATATAAGTGTTATATAGTAACAGAAATATAAACTGTGAGTGTTTTTATGAATAACAGACAACACTAGCGGCGAACGATCGTAAGTGGGATGGTCATACGCCCTCGTAATTTTCATTGCTTTCACAGTGTTTTTTTGGGGGGAGTATGGATTCCAATCTATTTGAGAATCATAGATTAGTGTTTCTAGTGATAATATCAGGCTGTGGTAATCATATTACGAGTTGTCGGGAAGTGTAAAGTGGAGACTTCGTTACCCAACTTCAGAGGTCTCCACAAGTCCTACGGTACTCAACGAAAGCTCAACAAACACCCAAGGAAAAAGCTGAAGGTATGTGCCATAAGTATATGTGATTTTAATATTCTAGGACTAATAACTGATTTTTGGCAAATATTTTTCAAGAGTCTGTCGGAGCGCGAATATGTCCGCGGGAGCCGCAAGTCAAAGCAAAACAAGCCCGCGGTTTAAGGGTTAAGCAATTCTGCTTGCATTCTAAACCAGTATCTTCAGCTCAGGCAGAATGCTAAGTTGTTTCAATTCCAAAGTCAATCCATCACTAATTGTTTGTCCCTATTAACTTAACCTAATATGACCTAACCTACACCCACCTCAAACTGACTTAGGACCTACACACAGAATTGCTATGGGAGAGTTGTCTGTCTTTGCTTTGTGTTTCCACCTCTACTGAGTGAATTTATTGGGCAAGAAGTAACTTGCAACTCCTCTGGTGTTGGTAGGAGGTGGTGAAACAGCAAGTCAGTGCTTGCCCAGAAGCAAGAGTGGGAGTATGTTCCCGTCGCTCCAAGCTTTCACCTCTCTCTTTTTCATATGCATTACTGTTTGCCCTGTTATTTTCCTAGAGTTAAGTTGTCATGCCTGGAAAGTAGTGCTCAAGGGATGAGAGGGTCCATATGATTGCATGGAGGCAGGATAATGTCTCTATCAACGTGATTTGTGAACGTACTGGACGCACAATGCCGACCGTCGTGAAGATTCTTGCTGCAGCACGTGGCCTGCCACCTGATGTCGTACCAGAGCACAAGCATGGCGGTGGAAAGAAGACGACTTCCAGAGGTACAGATATGCTTCTGAAGCGAGAAGTAATCAAGAATCCTCGACTGACAGCAGCAGAACTGAAGAGAATGCATCCCCAGCTGTTACCAGACGTCTCAATTCGAACTATCCAACACCACTTGCAGAAGGCTCTGGGTTTGCCTAGCCGCACTGCAGCCAAGAAATCGCTTCTCACTGACTGCATGAAGAAGCAGCGCATTCAGTTTGCCAGGAAGTATGCACACTGGACATCGGATGAATGAAGAAAAGTTATGTTTTCCCATGAAAGCACATTTCAAGTGTTCCAGGTGCATTCTGCCAAGGTTCATCGCCCTGCCTCACGTAGTCAATGTGACCCTGCTTACACAGTGCCAACTGTTAAGCATCCACAATCAGTAATGGTATGGGGGTGTTTCTCAGGTGAAATGGGAAGGAGAGGCCTCTACTTTCTTCCTAAGACCTTGATGACGAATGGTGGCTGGTACATTCAAGTTCTGAAAGATCATTTGTTAACCCGTCATGTCCCGAGCTATTTCACACCTCCGACACCCCCCAATCCCGAGCTATTTTGGATTTTTTTTTTTTTTGGCTAAAACCTCCACTTTTGGAGAGAAACATCGAAAGTTCATAGAGAAATCGCTCACCTGAGATTTAAAATACTCGATACAGGTAGAAGTACCTCCTTACCTTATTGGGTTTTCTATCAGGCTGGCTCCAAAGAAAACGAGTTCTATGGGAGGGTAACTATTCCACACCACTCATAAACGGTATTTATTTATTTATTTGGTACGAATTTATATGTAGTAGGAGTGTATATTGGTTTTCAAACAGTAATATAGGCATTATAAGCATTGCTTCACTGACTAACTCATCAACATACCTGACCTTTTTTGGTAACATTACCTGATCATCATTTCTGACTGTTTCTTCCTTTAATGCTATGTAAACTTTGTCCTCCACATTGTCATCGACTGGGGAATCACTCTGGCCCTGAATGTCATCATTGGCCAGGTCACTGGTAACAGGTGAATTGCCAAGACAATGGCGTGCGGGGGGAGGGGGGGAGGTTATGCGGTATAAGGCATTGTCCCTGCCTGGCATCTTGTAGAGGAATAGAGAAAGGTGTCCTTGTATACGTACCAAAAATCAAGCGCAAAAACTGAAAATTGTGCAAATTATGAACCTTGCAATTGCACAACATACCAGTACGTCGATGGGACTAGCTGTGACAAAATGTTGCAATGTACCCATACGTCGATGGGATGCCTTGGGTTAAACTTTTTTGCTATTCATGGGTGTGACTTTTTCATGAACGATTCAGCTCCATGTCACAAGTCAAGAAAGGTGAAAAATGGCTTCAGGATAATAGGACTGAGGTCCTCGACTGGACTGGTAACAATCCGGATCTAAATCTGATAGAAAACTGTTGGGCAAAGATGAAGAAAATCATGGCAGAGAAGACACCTAATCTGGACAACCTTAAGACCGAACTGACAAATGTTTGGTGCATGGAAATGTCCTTATATTATTTTACAGATCTAAGTGATTCCATGCCAAAACGCATCCAACTGGTCCTGAAAACAAGGGAAACATGATATCATATTAATGAATGGCATTTCATGAACAAACATTGTGATATACTATGATTTCTGTGTGTTTTTTAACCCCATCAGGTTACTTTACATTGAGTGACAAGCCAAATGGTTTCCTGTAAGCCAAGAAACCATTTACAACGCTGGGTGGTAACCATACAACCAAACCATACATGCTCCCTACGTGTCAAGTAGGTTGGTGGAGGGTTAGTGCCCCTCCCTGTAAAACAAATAACTCAGAGTCAAATGACAACCCCATACGGGATTATGGCGTCTGGCAATAGATAGATAGATAGGTTTCTGAGCCGGGCACATTATGTCTGTGCTGGAGTCATACACTCTCAAGCTGACCCACATTTGCAGTGTGATATTTTTCTTTGATCCTTCTGTGTAAAAAACACTTTTCACGATAGAATGTTGATTTTGGTGACATTTTAAAGCTGAATAGTTGTACTTACTTGTAGTATGCTCAAAAAAGGAGAACAAAGAAAATAAAGTGTCAAAATCATGAGTTGAAGTTAGGCGAAAACCAAAAATTTTATACCTTGCCATAGAAAAATACTTGGAAAAAAAAAAAAAAAAAAAAAAAACTAATAATGATACATAAATCTGGTTTAAACCATGCAAAGCTACAATAAAATACTTGTAGAATGATATATAGATTATGGTAATTTTTTAATTTTATTACGCGGTAAAGCGAAAGGAAAGAGAATCTATCTATCTATCTATTGCCAGATGCCTCAATCCCGTTTGGGGTGGCCACAAACAAATCGCCTCCAAGTCGCCCTGTCCCCCACCATTTCACTGCCCTGCTCCCAACTCACACACCCCTCTCTCATATACCTCTCCACCCCATCCCTCCATCTCATCCTCGGCCTCCCCCTCCCTCTTCCCCCCTCCACTTCACTCACATACACTCTCTTTGTCAGTCTTTCACCCTCCATCCTCTCCACATGGCCAAACCACCTCAGTGTGTTCCTCATAACGCTCCCTATCACATCTACATCAACACCACAATGTTCCTTTATATCCTCATTTGTCAGCCTATCTCTCCATGTGACTCCACAGGCTCCTCTCAAATAACTCATTTCCACTGCTCTCACTCTTGACTTCTGTCCTTCCAACAACGTCCAAGCTTCACTTCCATACGTTAGAGTTGGTACCACAATTCTGTCATGTAGTAACTTTTTCACTTCCATGCTCACTTCCCTGTTTCATATCACTGCTTTCAAAGAACCAGCAACCTTTCTTCCCTGCTGTACCCTTTCAAGCACTTCACCCTCCAAACCTCCATCCTTACTCATCACACTACCCAAGTCTGTACTTAAACGTACTCATATTTTCCAATTCCTCACCATCCAACCTCACTGTACATTCACTGACTTCACCTCTCTCAAAGACCATCACTTTACTCTTCCCTACATTCACCTTCTGATTCCGTTTCTTACACACTGTCCCATACTCATCCACCAAGCCTTGCATCTCCCCTTCGTCTTCACTCAACAACACAGTATCATCTGCAAACAACAGTACAGGGAGTTTCCAAACACTATCCTCTCTCATCAGGGCCACTCCAACATCCACTACCCTACCTTGTACCTCTTTTATTACCCCATCCATGTACAGATTGAACAACCATGGAGACATGACACATCCCTGTTTCAACCCAACTTTCAAAGAGAAAAATTCACTTAGTTCACCATCCACACGCACTGCAGCCTTCGCACCATCGTACATACTCTTCACAGCATTCAACAACTTCCCATCTACTCCACATATTCTTAACACTTTCCACAATCCTTGTCTATCCACCCTGTCATACGCTTTCTCCAAATCCATGAAAGCCGCATACAACTTCTTTCCCTTCTCTAGAAACTTTTCCACTAAAGATCTAAGAATGAATATCTGATCTACACAACCTCTTCCCTTCCTAAAGCCTCCCTGTTCTTCTCCAACTAATTTCTCTGTTCTTTCTCTAACTCTGTCAATAAGTATCCTACCATACACTTTTTCTATTATACTAAGAAGACAAATGCCCCTATGATTACCACACACTTCTTTTTCCCCTTTTCCTTTGTACAAGGGAATAATTATACCTGACTTCCAATCCTCCGGGACTCTACCTTCCTCCCAGGCTAATCTGCACATCTTCCACATCCATTCTACTACTATCTCTCCCCAATGCTTCAGCATTTCACCACACACTCCATCAATTCCTGGGGCTTTCCCAGATTTAACTTTCTTCATTGCTTCCACAACTTCTATCCTACTGATTTCTTCCTGTCTTCTCACCTCCCTCCTTCTTCCAGCCATTCCCCAGCCACTTATACTCGCATTACTTCCATCCTCTACGTTCAACAATTCCTTAAAGTGTTCTCTCCATCTGCTCACTTTTTCTCCCTTCTCCACTAGTAATCTACCATTTTTATCTTTCACTCCCCTGCTAACTTCACCTCCACCCTGTCTTACTCTTTTCACCTCTTTCCAGAACATTTTCTTACAGTCCCTCCACTTTACACTCAAATTCCTTCCAAATTCCTCATCCACTCTCTTCTTACTCTCTCTTACTAATCTCTTCACCTCTCTCTTTCTTTCTACATATAACTCTCTCTTCCGCCTCTCAACTTCTTCCACGCCCCTATTTCTCATCCATTCATTGTATGCTTTCTTCTTTTGTGCCACAGCCTGTTTCACCTCTTCAGTCCACCACGCTGTTCCTTGCACCCCCCTCCGTCTTCTCTTCCTTCCACACAGCACATCACATGCTGCACATATTTCTTCTGTAAATATCTTACACACACCTTCCACGTCTCCCATCTGCTCCAGTTCATATTTACCCAATCGTTCCTCCACTTCTCTCTTATACTCTGCCTTTTTCTCATCCTCTTGTAACCTTTCCACTCTCCTTGCAACTACTCCTTCCTCTCGTCTTTCCCTTCTTCTATTTCTCCATTCTAATTGGACCTTGATTCTGGCCACCACCAAGTAGTGGTCAGAAAGTCCACTCCACCAACCTCTATAAACTCTTGCATCCATCACACATCTTCGCATCCTTTCATCCACACACACATAATCAATCATTGCCTTCCTTTCATTCAGTTCACCACTCACCCTTCTCATCACTCGCCATGTATACCTGTGGATCATTTTATGCCTGAAGAGGGTATTGGCTACCACCAACCCCCTCCCAGCACAAATGTCCACTAACGCACTCCCATTCTCATCTATCTCAGCAGGCACACCCTACTCACCAACTATTCCATCCACCTTCACATTCCCAACTTTACCATTCATATCACCAATCAAAAACACTCTCTCATTCCTTCCAAACTTTTCCATGCACACTTCTACATTTGTCCAGAACTCTTCTCTCACTCTTCTAGAACGATCTTGCGTTGGCGCATACACACACACAATCGCCCACATTTGTATTCCAACTTTCAACTCTACCCACACAATCCTTGACCCAACTGATCCATACTGTCTTATGCTCTTCTTCCATCTTTTACTCACAACTATACATACTCCTTCCTTCGCCCTCTCATTCTCTCCTACTCCTGCACATATACCCCATCCATACTCCCATTCTCTCACACTTTCTCCTCTCCATTTTGTTTCAGTTATTCCACATACATCCACTTTTGCACCCTTAAGCACCTGGACAATCTCTCTCTCTTTCACCTCATCATTCGCTCCTCTTACTTTCCAAGCCGACTCCGCTCTTTCTTTACCCCTGCACAATTGTTGACTCTATACAGGGGTTTTATCCGCCCCTGTGTGGAGTACTACTCTCATGTGTGGGGAGGCTCCCCACATACAGCTCTTCTCCATAGGGTGGAGTCAAAGGCTTTTTGTCTCATTAACTCTCCTCCTCTTACCGACTCCCTTCAACCTCTGTCTCTTCGCCGCACTGTTGCATCTTTATCTCTTTTCTATCGCTACTTTAATGATCACTGCTCCTCTGAACTGTCTGCTTGCATTCCTCCACCTCTACGACGGGCGCGTAGCACCCGTCTGGCAGCAAACTCTCATCCTTTTTCTGTCCAACTCTCTAATGCAAGAGTTAACCGTTACTCCCAGTCTTTCATTTATGCAACAGGTCAGCTCTGGAACTGTCTCCCTCTGTCTGTATTTCCTGCTGCCTATGATCTCCAGTCTTTCAAACGCAATGTGTCCAGGCATCTCAAAATGATTGGATCTTGAATTTGGCTCTATATTGTATTTTGTTTTTCTCTTGGAGGGAACTGTTACTGCGGGCTGATGGCCTTTGGTTCCTTCTTCCTCGCATAAAAAAAAAAAAAAAAAAAAAAAAAAGTACCCATTACCAAGTCCTTTGTCCGGTCCTGGGTCGTCATCGTTTGGTCAGTCCTTGTCCGAGGCTTGTTGTTTGCTTTTTTAGTTAGTTGTTTTCCAGGGAGGGGCACTAACCCTCCGCCAACCCTTTTAGTCGCCTTTTACGACAAGCAGGGATACTGGGGGAGTATTCTTGAAAAACCCCTCTACCCCCAGGGGGGATATATAGATTATGGTAATTTTTTAATTTTATTACGCGGTAAAGCGAAAGGAAAGAGAAGCATAATTGTATTTTAGTCTCGGTGGCATATTCGCTGCGCAGTCTTATTCTTTGATCGGTCAGTGTAATTAAACTTTTTATGGTATTATGTTCAAAAAACGAAAACAAAGAAAATAAAAATTCGAAGTGACGAGTCGAAGTTAGGCAAAAACCAAAAATTTTATACCTTGCTGTACAAAAATATTCGCCAAGAATAAAGTGATAAAGAAACATAGCCATGAGTCAAACCAGCTGTGCAGTACCTGCCAGATAGAGCAACCCTACAAAGAGGATGAAGACTCAACAGTTGGAAATCTGCTCTTCAACAGAAGTACAATAGAAGAAAGTATATCAGTATTACTGTATATAAATTTTGGCAGATAAGAACCAAGAAACTGAAAGAACTAAACAAGTTTAAATAAGTTCCAGACTGTAAGAAGATGCATCAGGGGGTCCCGCTGTGACGGCATTACCCCGGACATTCAACTGAACTGAACTGAACTGAACAGAGTGATGTCACACTCGAGTCTCTTTGCTACGACACGTAAATGTGATGTATGGTGAATATCTTACAAAAGTTTCTTAAAATGGCAATTAAAAGCATCATCGGAATCTCTGAGGTTGGATTTGAAATGACCATCAAAATCGTCATCGGAATTTCAAAGGGTTAATACCTTGTAGGGGGAGGTCCTAAGTTAATTTGTGGTAGCTATAACCTAACACATCTCAATCCAACCTTACCTAATCTAATTCAGCCAAACCTACCTTAATTTATCTGAACGATTTGGGAATGAATGAGGTTTGAGTCAGAATCAACCTCTTGTCCTGCACAGGATGCCACTGCCAATGTCATCAAACCTAACTTTTTGCTCTTTGAGTAACATGATATTTTAGCAGGATATGGGTTTCATTAATGAATTTGACAATCTTTAGTAACAAAAATGATATTAACATAGAATCTGAGTGTCATAAATGAAATTACAATTATGAAATATAATGTGATAAAATTTTCATAATTTTCTAGTGGGAACTCTCCTGCAATTCACCAGAAAATTTTATAAATTTTTATGACGTGGTCCTGTTTCTAAGGACAACCCAGCTAAATAAGCCGTTCCTGTAATATATAGTTTTGATAAAATTTTACCACTCTGGCATGGCAATTCCACCTGTCTTTTTACATTTTCACATGCTTAGGAGACTAACTTTGGTACAATATGCAGCACAGATGACTACTTGTTGATCTTTGACTAAAAAACATATAGTTATCAGGACACCCACAGTAGTTTTTAAAATGATTTTGCCAACCTAACCCAGCTTAGCCTAATCATGGTGCTTCGCCCCCGACTCCTATAATTGTAACCACCCAAGTTCCATTAAACCTAAAGCCGGAAGCCTCGAGTTCCTATCAGATCAAAACTTCCAACCTAACCTATCCTAATCAACCTGTGAAAGAATCCATTGGAATACGAAATTCGGACGACCTTCGCCCGGGTGGTAAAATACCAATTTTAATGATTCGGTTCTGTTATCGTTTCAACCCCTGACAGAATTACGAGTTTTTGATCCATTTTTTCGGTATTTCAGAAAATTCTAAGCACATTTCTTTTATGACATTTTCGTCGCAAATTATTATTATTATTTTACTCCTGCAAGTTAGTTTATCTTCAAGAGTAAAATAAAAAAATTTGCCACAAAAATGTCATAAAGTATCTTCGACTTGTCTAAAATTTCGAAAAGATGGATCAAAAACTCGTAATTTTGTTAGGGGTTGGAACGTTAATTTTACCAATGTTTCTTCAACTCATTCATTAAATGTAGAAAACTGTTTCGTAAATATACTGGATTAACATACCAAGTCGTACTCTTCCTCGTCATCGCACATAAAATCATCTTCAGCGTCCGACATGTTGGTGAGTTTGGTCGGTTGTACACAGAATCAAGACCTTACAAAGCTCGCCGAATAAAGGCGAACATTTGCCTGGAAGAGCTCATTTGATGAATATTCAAAATGGAAATATTTTACATATAGGAGCACTTTTTTTAATGTGTAGTATTTAAAGTCCGACACAGTGAGTGGATTAAATTTATCAAGCTCAGATTATAACAGTGGGCATAAGATGTCATTTTCGGAACGTTGCGGATAAATGTTAGTTTTAGGCAAAAGCAGGTTTTTTGTGCATTTCAAAATCAGAAATCAATTCTAAAAATATGTTATGTGTTTTCGTTCATATTGGTGATTTTGGTATTATTTCATAACAGTGCGTTGCCGAAAGTGTAATGCTGCTGCCGTGTGAAATTCAGGCGATTCCTTGTATTAAATGAAGAGGAGGCGTGATACAAGAAGGAGAAAAGAGAAAGAGGGAAACCATTTACAGGTGCCGTAGTAAAGGCAACAACGCAACACATCACATCACGACAAACAGTTGAGGTGAGCATGATATTTTTTCTCATATCTCTACAGTGGTTAGTTGTGGTGAGGTGACCACTGGCTCTAGTGTGAAGTGAAGCACGAGTGTAAGTCTTAATTAGATTTTGTGTTTCTAACAAAATTATAACTCGTGCTTTTTTCAGTCGGAAAGTCCGCAGGAACCGTTTGGCCAACGGCTCCTTATCAATGAACAAGTTATCTCACCTGGTTTACTCACCTGGTTGGCTACCCTACTACAATTAACAGTATGGCTCGGTAGGAATCTGCTTTTCAAGAAGTAGGGCAGCCCATACCTGCTGGCATGCCAGCCGCGTTTCCTATATACATCATCATCAGAATGGACTATTGATTAGAGGCTGAGTTTTGTGCCATATGCACGGTAGTTGCACTACTTGAAGGACTTCGAATTAAGAGTCGTAGTTATTCAATATAGTCGAACAGGATGTGACCTAGTTGTGAGTGGAGGGACTTTTTAAAAGATGCAACTGAGTCAGCGCTAACAGCATCATCTGAAAGAGAGTTCCAGAGGTCTATACATCTGATACTGAAAAACCTGCGTCTACACTCAACTGAAGTGCGGGGCTTGGCCACCTTGAATCTATGGCCCCTGGTGTGAGTTAACGAAGGAAGAGAAAAGAGCTCAGGCGGTGCAATTGGCGACTGGCGATGGAAGATTTTCCAGCATTTAATGAGGTCAGCTCTGATCAGTCTCCCTTTTACAGAATACAGACCCAGGTTTTTCAGACGGTCAGCATAACTGAGTTCGGACAGGCCATTGATTTGCTTAGTCCATCTGCGCTGTACAGACTCCAGGAGCCTCTGATCTCCGTGGTAGCCTGTGTTCCATACAGTGGAGCCAAACTCCATGATGGGTCTGATGTGGGATTTGTATAAAGTCAGCATAAAATCTCAGTCTCGACAGAGGGTGGACCTAAGTAAATTATTTGACAGGCCTGCTGCCTTTTTTACAGTATTTCTTATATGCGAATGAAATTTTAGTGAACTGTCGACCAAGATACCCAAGTCTTTGTGTGTAGTTTCTACGGAGAGCCTGGTGTTGTTCATGTGATAGTACTGAAGTGCGCCAATAGAATTCCAGTCTACTGGGCCTCTCTGACATCGCAGAACAGTACACTTGTCAAGATTAAAACGTAAACCCCAGGACTCAGCGACACTGTAGACCATATCAATGTCCTTCTGGCATGTACTTATATCTGCAGCTAATGTGGAACAAGTGTTTTGGCGCAACTTGAGGTAAATCTTCATGTCGTCAGCAAAGAATTTACATTTGGAGCGTATGTATGAGGGTAGAAAGTTTATATATACGGTACCAGAAAGAGCAAGGGGCCTAGAACAGATCCCTGGGGAACACCACTGAGAACATTCCTTGAGGAACTGGCGCAGCCAGACACAGACACTTGCATGGTGCGGCCTGATAGGAAGTCAGAGATCCAAGTTAGCAAGGAACCACTGACCCCAAGTAGCCTCAGCTTGTCAGTGAGTATCGAATGGTTGACGATGTCAAAGGCTTTGCTAAAGTCAAACAAGACAACATTCACAACATATCCAGCATCCATCCACGACGTAACATCATTATACACGAGTAACAGTTGGTCATCTACAGTTCTACCCTGTCTGAATCCATACTGCTCATTTGACAGCACTCCATTAGTGTCAAGGTAGTTGTATAATGCCTCTGTAATGAATCTTTCCAGGGTTTTGCAGCAGACAGAGGTTATGCTAATAGGCCTATAGTTAAGAGGTTTGTGTCGAGAGCCTTTCTTGAATATAGGAATGATAATGGATTTTTTCCAATCATGTGGCAATTTACCAATGGTGACAGACTTTTGAAATATCAAAAACAAGGGTAATGCTAAGGCTTGGCAGTATTTCAGAAGACTGGGGTGGAGGCCATCAGGTCCCATACTGGTGTTCGGGTCCAGTGCTGCGAGCCTATTTCTCACTTCTTGCAAGGACAGGGTCACTGTGTTGAGGGTACCCTCAAAAGTTTGGTGAGGGAAGGGAGCGTGGGGAGCATGAGTTGAGTAAACTGTACAAAAATGTGTAGCAAAAGTTTCTGCCATCTGAGTACAGTCTGATGTTAACACACCATTGTCCAATTTTATGGGGCCTATCGTAGCCCTAATTTGTTATTAGCGTATCATGAGTATTGTAATAATGTCATCACCAATTTAATATTGAGATATGATTGGCATAATGTAAATTTTGATCCATAATCAACTGTTACTTGTGTGTGGTAGGACCCACCACCTCTCTTTTCTCCGACAGGGTGAGTACCAAACTTACCTATAGTTGCGGCGCGTCGCTCTGAGGTTGCTATTATTGTGCCCTGGCAGCCAACCCCTGTGCAGTGCATCTGATTTCCTATATAATATGAGATGCATCTGCTTCGTGTATGTTTGTGTATAATAATAAACATACATTAATATATGATTCATGTATATGATACGAAAGCTGATGCACTTTTGAATGGTAGGTTGCTAGGGTACGATAATGACAACCTCAGAGTCATGCGCTGCGACTGTGCTACTGTTAAGAAGCGAGATTTGCCAGTTAGGTAGCTGAGATTTTTCTCGACGTTTCCTGATGTTTATGATAGCTAGTTCCGGTACGAGTCAGTTGCCAGTTTGCCTGCTTACCAATGAACAGATAGTGGGGAATTAAGAAGATGACTTCTTGTGTTGATCCCCACCTCTTAAGACTTGTCAGCCAGTACTATATCCTTACTGTTGACATGTTTATCATAACAACTTTTGAAGGTGGCTATTGTTGGCGTACTTACCACACTCTCTGGGAGTGCATTCCAATTGTCTATAACCCGGATGGCGAACCAGATTCCTTTCAGGGACTTCCGCCAATGGTCTGGTTTTGCTAATTTCAGGGAGTGTCCTCGCAGATTGTTGGTCTGTCTATCTATCTATTGCCAGATGCTGTAATCCCGTAAGGGGTGGCCACAAACAAATCGCCTCCACGTTGCCCTGTCCCCCGTCATTTCACTGCCCTGCTTCCAACTCACCCCCCCCCCTCATTAACCTCTCCACTCTATCCCTCCATCTCATCCTTGGCCTCTCCCTCCCTCTCCCCCCCTCCACCTCACTCACATACACTCTCCTCATCAGTCTCTCACCCTCCATCCTCTCCACATGGCCAAACCACCTCAGTGTATTCCTCCTAACGCATCCTATCGCATCCACATCCACATCACAATGCTCCTTTATATCCTCATTTGTCAGCCTCTCTCTCCATGTGACTCCACAGGCTCCTCTTAAATAACTCATTTCCACTGCTCTCACTCTTGACTCGTGTCCTTCCAACAACGTCCAAGCTTCACTTCCGTACATTAGAGTTGGTATCTCAATACTGTCATGTAGTAACTTTTGCACTTCCATGCTCACGTCCCTGTTTCTTATCACTGCTTTCAAGGAACCAGCAATACCTCTATAATTTCCCCTTTCCAAGGCATCACCCTTCCCCTTGTATACATTTACACTTACACCCCTCAGCCAGTAATCTGAGACAACACGCTCATATGTATCTGGTCTAAAAGCTTTATACATCTATAATTTCCCCTTTACAAGGCATCACCCTTCCCCTTGTATACATTTACACTTACACTCTTCAGCCAATCATGCGGGACAGCACACTCATATGTAATCTTATTTATCAGGTCAGTGACTAACCTCACTCTTATATCTCATGGGGCTTTGAACATTTCATCAGTCAACCCAGACACACCTGCTGTCTACCCCACCTGCATCTTGCTTATTGCCCTGCTCAGTGTAGCAGCATCAATCAAAGGCCAGTGGCCAAACATTGGATCTGCTGGCTCCAAACCTTCCCTGTAGCAGTCAGACTCTACATTCAACAACCACTTAATATCGCATGCAGCACTATGTATATTGTATTTACACTGTCACTTGGTGTCAGCAATAGCTTTGTGAGGGTCTGACGCAAGCGGGAAGGTCATGTAACTCGGAGAGTGTGTCGGAGATGTTCACAGGTGCAGAACATGTGAGCAAGTGGCTGAATGAGATTCAAAGGTTGGCACGTAGGCTGTAGCCTGTGCAGACCTGAGATGAGGGTTCTGTGCATGTAAACATTTGGTGGCCATCTTGACTTTGACAGCTGACTCTCAGCTTGCGTGCATCACCGTTTCCTCACAAGATTCACAGAGGCAGCTGTCAAAGTATAGCGAAATCACGATTAAATTTTTTAACCTACTGAGACGGTATAACATTTGAATTATCACTGTAGCGATGTATCACTTAACGAGAAGTCACATAACGAGGCTGCACTGAACCATGGCATTACATGCCTTGGCAGGTTCATGCAGTATCGCATATACAACCGGTTACGTAACTAGTGACTACTCCATGAAACTGAATTGAGGCCTACTACCCACATAATATGCCGATTCCAGTTACATGGGCATGTGGTCCATTTTCCTGAGGTTGATCCTGCTCACAGTGCGATCTCTGAGAGAGTCAACCCTGGGTGGAGGAGACAAAGGAGAACACCATGAAACTCTTGGCTGGAACAGGTCAGTTGTTCCTGTTGAGATTTATTTAGAGGGGGAAGAGTCTGCCTGGAGGGGTCCTCATAGGGACGTCTGTGGTGGAGTTCGAGGATGACTGCAGCTGTGTATAGTGTTTGCTCCTATGTGATGATGACACTTTAGCCCTCATGAGGATGCTGTGGAGGCAAGAGTATCAATATTATACTAGAGCTTGCAAGAAATTAGATTACAAGAATCAGCAGAGTGTTCAGTGTAAAGTTTTAGATTGTCTGTAAATATTGTGCATTGTGCACTTAAATTAGTGATTAGCACATAAATGATTAATAGAAATGAAAACCAGTAGGGAGCCCAAAACAACCCTGAGGCATGCCAGTAGTAATTGGGAAGACACTGCTTTCCACACCATAAACAGAGACTAGCATATAACCCTTCAATAGAAAACTTTTAAACCATTGAAGATTTCCTTTAGTACCAGGAGATATCAGCTCGTCAGTTAGGGTTAGATGACAAACTCGGTCAAAGGCTTTGACAAACCAGTAACCAAAGAGAATAAGGTCTGCAGTAAAATCAATACCATAGCAATAGGTCACTAATAATTGATCAACCACAGACAGTTATGGGCATTGATATACTAATCTGTCCAAGTCAGTAATGATACATCAGTCTCTTAAATCATTTAAAGTGTTGCTGATACATCGATACTTAGTACTGTAGATGGGTAGAGCAATTCTGATACCAGTACATGTATTGCTGATACTTTACATATAAGAAGAGTCTGAAGAAGAGGGGAAATGTTTGGTTAAAAATGCATAGGCTAGTTTAATATTCTATGTACTTGATGTAGACTACTGGTACTTTATATACAGTGATTTGTTTTGTGTTCCAGATTTTGTTGAAAATGAACTGCAGCTACTTGTAAGATGGCATGGGCCTTGGGGGTACATGCCCTTACAAAGGCAAGTAAATATAGTTGCCTGTGCAGTGCTGAAAAAGTTTTATGTAATTCAAGAAAAATATGCAGTCATGGTGTGAGGATTGCACAGCACTACAGAATCAGCAAGAGGTGGAAGTCATCTGCTGCTCTTCTGACAACAAATGGATTGCAAAATGGAGATGATGATGGAGCTGATAATAAAGGACAGAGAAAAACACTTTCATCCATCAGCCATGAACATAACCAGAATGTAAAGGTATGTTCCAGATTTATAGCAGGGTGCATTTTATCTTGATGATTCAGGGTTGCATATGTATATCATACCAATAGTTACCTGATCAAGAAGTACTCTACATAGAAGTAGGTACCGTATATAGTTTATTTGTATGTTCCAGATTTATAGCAGGGTGCATTTTATCTTGATGGTTTAGGTTTGCATATGTATATGATACTAACAGCTACCTGATCAAGAAGTACTCTACATCGAAGTAAAATGATTGGTTTTGGGGGTGTACAGTCACTACTCGTTATACAATGGGGTTACATCGGATCATACCTTAACGTATAACGAGTTTGTCGTTAATCGGGGGATTGAAATACATTATAAAAGGGGGATTATGTCAACTCATCTTCCCAAAGTCACCCACCCAAGACTGAAGGAAAAATGACAACCCACCTCAATCACTTCCTGTGTCAGTCCAAGTCGTCTCCAAGACCAAAACAAACACCATCACACCAGTACAGGCAGCGTTACTCACGTATAGTAAATCGTTGCAACAACACAACAGTCACACTTGCATAATGTTGGCCTGGTGCTACACGATGTATACGCCTACTGTAGCACAATGCTTGGCTGAGAGGTGATGATAGCAGGGGGCACACACGAAAGAATGGAAAAGACAGGGCTTTTAAGGGGTGGTGGGTCCGTAACTGAACCAAAACAGTGCTCTGCACGCTGGGGCCAGCATCTTGCCTGAGACAAGCGACGGTTGCCTTGCATGTGCCTGGCACTTCGTATGAAATTTTACGAGGGCAGTATCATTATAGCGGGAAGTTCATTGTAAATTGGATTTTGGGGTGGAACTTTTATGTTATCGTTGTAGCGAATTATCGTACTGGATCAACGTATAACGAGTAGTGACTGTACAGAGAAGGAATGCAGTGCCAGGAAATGTGACACTCGCAGAGGTGAAGAACGCTGTAAAGGAACTGAAAAATGGGAAAGCAGCAGAGGTTGATGAGGTGTATACGGAGATGGTTAAATGTAGTGGGGGAATCGGAATTAAGTGCTTGTTGGAGATGTGTAGGAAGGCAGAGATGAGCAAAACTGTGCCAGTAGAGTGGAAAAAAGCAGTGATTGTACCCCTGTACAATAATAAAGGCGAGCGTGAAAGTGAGTGCAAGAATTATCGTAGCATAAGTCTGTTGAGTGTTGCAGGGAAGGTATATGGAAGAATCATTATAGAGAAAGGAAGAGGGATATCAAAAGTATTAGTGAGTGATGAACAGGCTGGCTTTAGGAATGGCAAAGGATGTGTTGATCAAATATTTGGAGTGAGACATATATAGCAGAAGGCTTGTGAGAAGGACTATAAGGTGTTTATGGCATTTATGGATCTAGAAAAAGCTTACGACAAAGTAGACAGAGGAGGATTGTGGAAGGTTTTGCACATGCATGATGTGGATGGTAAGCTGCTAGGCACTGTCAAGAGTTTTTAAGATGGTAGTGAGGCATGTGTAAAGATAAATGGGCACCTAAGTGAATGGTTCAGGATCAGTGTAGGCGTGCGACAAGGTTGTGTGATGTCCCCATGGTTGTTCAGTATTCATATGAATGGGGTGATGAGAGAGGTAAAAACACGAGTAATGGAGGGGGGGGATGGCATTGGGAATGAATGGTGATGGATAGAACATCTCAAATTTGTTGAATGCTGATGATGCTGTGCTACTTGCAAATACCAGACAAGAGCTTGGTAGACTATTGCAGTGTTTTGTAGAGTTTGGTGCATCCCTTACTGCTTGGTTTTTCAGCTTCCATATTTTCCTCCTAGGTGCATAGGTCCTCTTTTTCATCACTGCTTCTTAAGCACCATGTCACATATCAATAACTTGTGTTGCTGCACATAATCCTTGCTCCCTATTACTTTACCTTCCCTCAGTAACTTCCTGTCAGCCCTCTTGACCAGGAAATAGTCTGTCTGGCAGCTATTTCCCACTCTGACTCTTATGTATTGAGAAACGGTGCAAAGGCACAGCAAACCCCTCCTTGGTAGTCATTTTCGTACTGACATATAAACACAACAGGATATCTAGTCAAAGATGTCACATCAGATTTGAAGTAAATTGGATGAAAATTGACAATTTCATGCATATTTGAAATTTTTGGCTTGGCCCACCTATCATTGACCCCCCTACCTCTCAACTGAGGGGTGACCCCCAGATATATTGAGGCATGTTTTAGGATGCATAGTTGAAAGATGCGCCTTTGGGTTTTGGTTTCATGTTGATATGACGAATTTGAAAGGAGTTATGGTGAAAAAAATATTTTTTCATTCATTCATTCATCATCCAGTCCTGTGTTGCCCCATGAGGAACGTAGGAGCCCGGAGCTAGGGAAGTTGCTCATGACATTTAAGATGAGAGTGACCAGCCTCACTCATCCCTGAGTGGCATTACATGAGTAATAAACCCCAACCATCCCTTGGATATAAACCTGCATTGGCTTAATCCAGTTGGAGTGCCATAATTGCCCCTAAATCACCAGTACCATAATTTGGTTATATGGTTACCATTCAGCATAGTAAATGGTTTCCTGGTGTACAGTTTTGTTGTTGTTGTTGTTTTCCTACTGTCTGGGCCTTGGCCCAGTTTGGTCCAAAATTTAATCAGGTGATCAGAGGGTCATAGCCCATCATCCCTGTAATTTTAGTCAAAATCTCACCTTCAGTTTTCATATCAAGATGTTAATAGACAGACAAGCAGACAAACAGACAAACCATGTGAAAAAAACATAAAGCTCCTCCGGGGGGGCAGAAGAGCACTGGAATTGTCTAAGGCAGAATGTGCTCCCTATGTGTCAGCAAGTGGGTTGGTGGAGGGTTAGTGCCCCTCCCCATAAAACAAATAACTCAGAGTCAAATGGCCATCCCTTACTGGATTATGGCATCTGGCAATAGATAAATAGATAGATTTGTATGGATAAAATTTGTCATGTCCAACTGCCTAGCCCTGGGCTCCTACGCTCCTCATGGGGCAACGTAGGATTGGATGATGGATGGATGGATGGACCAAACATTGATCTTAGCTCATAAATGAACGTTCAGAAACTAATCTCGTTGTTGTGACGTCAAGTATTCCTCCAAGTTTTGGCCAGCCCATCAAAAACATCCAGATCCAAGTGCCTCATTAAAAACAGAAGGACTGCAGTAATAATGATTGAGGTGAAATACATTTTCTTTGTTACTTTTCGTATGAAAAATGGGTAGATAATTATGTATTAAGGGTATACCCTGTACCTTTTTAACCCCTGCCATGCTTATCGCCTCAGATGAGGCGATATGCAGGCCACCCCTGGCCTCGCTGATTGCCTCATATGAGGGAATGGGTCTCAGCGCCATGATTTCAAGCACGAGGAAGTATCATTGGTTTCCAATGGAATGTTGAGTTTCATCCTACGCCATCAGAGCTGTTGCCAAATCCGGCCATACTGCAGTTGCCAGATACCGCATATTAAGTAATTCAGATATGCAGGCCACCCCTGGCCACGCTGATCACCTCATATGAGGCAATGGGTCTCGGTGCCATAATTTCAAGCATAAGGAAGCAGCCGTGGCTCAGTGGGTCCGAAGGGCCGTAGGATCGAATCCACCCAAGGATCGTTGGTAGACATGAGGAAGGGCATCCAGTCATAAAATGCTACACGCTCCAGTCCTAAAGTCCTCTTCCCAGGGGCAACATCTTAGCCCTTCGGGGATACTTGACATAAAACCAAATTGTTTTTATTATTTTTATAAGGAAGCGTCATTGGTTTCCATGGTAACGTTGAGTTTCCCTGTACAGTACACCTTCAGAGCTATTGCCAAACCCTGCCACACCGCAGTTGCCAAATTCTGCATTTTTAGTAATTCAGTTCTCATTTGTAGCTCAGCAATTGAGGATTCACACCTGTCTGCCTCTCATGATGCTTCCGCCTCACACCCACACGAGGCATAAATTACAAAAAGACGAGGGTGATGAAAAGTTCGGGCTCAGAAGCACGTGATCTGATGACAAGAAAATCAACTTAACATTACTGTAAAATAAAAAGTTCGTAAAAATGACTCAGAGAAAGTAATCGCGTTGATAAAAATTAGCGCGGTGAGGGTTAACAACTGATCAGATAGTAAGAATATTAATTTCACAATATAAGGACAGAATTTTGTTTGCAGTGCGTCATACTGCCAGTAAAAGTGTTCTGTAATACAGCAGATTATATTGGCCATCACATATTGTCATTTATAAGCATTTTGTTGTTTTAATGTAGATGGCAATTAGTTTATTTTAATATGGATTAATTACTTGTAAAAATATCCATAGAATAATTCCAGAGGAAAGTTACAAGCAATTCAGTACCAGCTTCATAATTCAGCCCACCAACCCAGAAAGATTGCCCATGCCTGG
The DNA here is from genome assembly GCF_032717465.1 of Coenobita brevimanus. NCBI lineage: Eukaryota > Metazoa > Arthropoda > Malacostraca > Decapoda > Coenobitidae > Coenobita > Coenobita brevimanus. The sequence continues at coordinate 64,811,881 of NC_136976.1, forward strand.
TTTGTATGAAATATATGCTAGTATATGCTTCATTGCAGTCATATTTCTTGTCAGATCATACTTACTGAGAAGTCATCAAACGCCGGGTCACTGGAAAGTCATGAAGCTCCAGTGCTGCACCATGCTAGAGAGGGTGCCGTGGTGGATGTGCGAAGATCACAGCCAGACAACTCAGCACTCTCAGTTGATGATGCCTCTGCACATGCTACCATTTCTAACATAGGACATGCAGTGGTGGAAGTCCAGTTACCTGTTAACCAGTTATTGAAAGACTCATATAAATTGGTACAGCGAACCAAAGATTTGAAGGTAATGCTCCTTATTTCCTTAATTACTTATATGATTTTACCATTTCTGATGTCAGTGAGAAAGCTCTTTTTCTCTCGGTTTGTATGAAATCGTACTCCTCCTCCCATGAACCCACCCACAGAAAAAGGCCATAGAAAATGGGCCTTGTAGTTGCTGTTTTCTTATACATCACTTTTGCTCTCTCAGCCATCCTTCTTCAATTTTCAGCTTGTAGCCAGAGAAGTTGAGATAGTCACATCTTTGAATGATTATCATATCCATGCTTTTCTCTGATTACAGTACAATGTATTGCTTTCATATTCATAGTTATTAGTAATGAGACGGTTTATTAACCTGTAAACTGCAGCATACATTTGTGAATGTTCATATGAGGAATGTGACATGCATTCCTGACATGCATTCCAGAAGTTGTATCAATGTCAAACTTTCATGTGCTTAATTTTGATGCAGATAGACATCAGGTGATTGAACAATGATAGATATTGACCTGAAAATTTGCTTTCCCATTTTTTAGAGTGCCCACTTTAATTTCATGACCATAGAACTTATTATTTTCAGGGAAAAAAGAAATCTGCACTACCAAAGATTACCCAGTGTCAGAGTTCATTTGTGGTGAAAGAATATAAGATAATAACTAAAAAATTTACTTGTATATACTCCATTACTTGTAGTATAATCTGGAAGAAAGCAATGGGGGGGGGGTTACTTGCAAAACTGATGTTTCTTGTGCACCAGGGTTGCAGCCATGATCCTCATTACCACAGTTTATGGGTTAATGTAAGATGTCAGTCATCATGAATTATCATCTTTACTGTTTCTTACCAGTGAGAAGTGTAGAATGGGATTTAGACATGTGAACAGCAAAGGCCTTATATTAATTCAGTCATTCACAGTTCAAGCCTTTGAAACATTGAGCTCTGCTTCACAGGCATCTCATTTACTCATGCATTAACATTTCCTTACTAATCTCTTAAATCCTATGTTGTCATTTATTAATTGAGTTGTTGCCATCTTCAGATGCTTTTATTCAATTTAGGGGAGGCTTTTCAAGATGGAGTGGTTAAATACAGCATTAAGTAACCCAGTCACAACCAGATTTCATTCCTATGTGGAGTAAGATTATCTGGAAGTAGGTAGAATAACACACAAAACACATCCATAGAGAATAAACTTTGAAAGATGTCCTCAAACTCAAATATATGAAGAGTAAAACTTATTTTTGATGGCTATAAAACTAAAGATTTTTCCACCCACCAGACACCTTGTGAAAGTTGAGTGTTGCAGTGTGTGTATTCAGTGAGAAAAGTAAAGAAAAAGTAGATTTTGAATTTTCATTTAAACTTGGGGTAATCATCATTCTTGTCATATATATCCCACCAACAGTTCACAAAGAAAAAAAAAGCACAAAAGTAGAACTCATACAGCATGGCCAGTAGAACAGGTCACACATTATTCACATATCATGCATGCCTTTGATGTCCTGGGTCCACCTCACTAACCGAACTGTCTTCATTTTTATTTTTATTTAGTTTTTTTATTTTTTTTTATTTTTTTATGTTTAGGTACAGGTATATATAACACAATGCAAGTTTGGCACTGGTAAGTACAATAATTGCTCGGTGTGTTACTGAAGCATGCAAGAACTTAAGAAAGAGATCACTGTAATGATTGTGCAGTGTGTTACTGAAGTTTACAAAGCCTTAAAAAAGAGATCACTGTAATGCATTATGAAATGCACATAGAGAATATGCCATAGCACATTGTATAGACTACAGGGCACCCCTTAGAATGCCCCAGTTGGAGTGGCAGCTATGTGTGTTTGGTACTAGTCCCCAAATGATGACTAGATTATATATATATATTCATTTTCATTCATTGCCAGATGCCATGTATCCCAAACGGGGTGGCCAAGGGCTTAGAGTTAATTGTTTTACAGGGAGGGGCACTAATCCTCCACCAACCCCACTTGACACGTAGGGAGAACGTTATGCCAACAGCATCTGGTGTTCCCAGGCGGTCACCTATCCAAGTGCTAACCAGACCCAACGTTGCTTAACTTCGCTGATCGGACGGGAAGCTATATATATATATATAGTGTGGTAGGTGGGGGTGCTGACCATCCACTCACTCATTGTAGTGCTGCTCTTGGGTGTTTGCCCTTTCCTCTCCTCTCTCCATTCCTTCCTTCCTCTTCTGTCTTTCTTTACTTCATTCTTTCCTCATCCTTCTGCCTACGGGTGACTTTACACTCTCTCTCTTGTTTTTCTTTCCTTCATTCTTTCTTCTTCCTTCTGCCTATGGGTGACTACATTGAGTGACAAGCCTGATGGTATCCTGTACACCAGGAAACCATATACTGTGGTGGGTGGTAACCATATAACCAAATTAGGCTAGAGCGCTCCGCTCTGACCAAAGGGTCGGAGGATCGATTCCACCCAAGGGTCATTGGTAGACATCAGGAAGGGCATCTGGTCATAAAATGCTACACACTTCAGTCCAAAAGTCCTCTACCCAGGGGCAACGCCTTAGCTCTTCGGGGATACCTGGTGTAAAACCAATTATTTTATTTTATTTTTATTTATTTATTTTTTTTAAGGCACGTGTGGTTTAGTAGGTAAGTACAGCACTCCAGTCGGATTGAGCCGGTGAAGGTTTATATCCAAGGGGTGGTTGGGGTTTATTGCTCACGTAATGGCACTCAGGGATAAGTGTAAGGCTGGTCACTCTCATCTTAAATGTCAGGTCCAAATTGCCTAGCCCCGGGCTCCTACGTTCCTCATGGGGCAGCGTAGAATTGGATGATGGATGGATGGATATATATAAATATATATATATGTAATATATATATAAATATATATATATATATATATATATATATATATATATATATATATATATATATATACATACATACATACATACAGTAGGCTCGTACAGTGCGCAAGAGATTGGGCGGTCCACGACCTCGCGCACTGGGAATTCATGCACTGAGAATACATAATCTTATGGGAAAAATTATATATGGGCGGTACCCCCTAATACCTGGACATTTTTGGCCCTTACAGACATAAAAAAGGTCAAATTTTTCTGACATTGTACGACAGATATAGCTGCAATAACAAAAATATGGGCAGTCACCTTAACAACAGTAGACAACAGGCCTGATGGATTTAAACAACAAGAGTTCTGAGGTGCGGCAATGCACTTACAGTGCCCCCGCCACCACCCCGGCCGCACCATGCTTGTTTAACAGTTGCCAGTGTTGTATTATTCCAGGCTTTGACGAAGAAATTTACGGCCTGTTGAATGTTACATTTCTTCCAGAATGCAGCAACAGTCATTATGGTGGGGGTTGCAGGTATGCTAGGTGAAGCAGGTGAGTTAGGTGGGGCTGTGAAGATGGAGAGGGAGGCGGCTGGTGAGTCAGGTGGGGCAGTGGAGGACGGCGGTGGGCGAGTCAGGGGAGGTGGTGAGGGGAGGATCCTCCCTCTCCTCCTCGTTACTGCTCACATTTTCGGCAATTTCCTTCATCTCTTCTTGCTTGTTTGTTTCATTCCTCATCTTGTTATGGACGTATTGGCAGTATAACAACTTGGTATTCACGAAATAAACATCATTATTATAGAAACTGGGTATCCATTCTAACTTATTGTTATTGCCGAAAACATTATTATTGAAGCTGTTATTGACGATATCTTATTGTAGACTCCTCTTGAGCACCTTCCCCATGAGCCTCTAGGTCACTATTGGCACGTTGTGTGGGGTGGGTGGGTCGCGTACTGATGGAAAATGGTGTTTTTAAGCCACTTCTTGCCTCTACCTCGTGTTTTGTGAGGTAAACTCGCGCATTCAAGGTTTTTCGTTTACCCCACAAAACACGAGGTAAAGGCAAGAAGTGGCTTAAAAACGCCATTTTCCATCAGTACGCGACCCACCCACCCCACACAACGTGCCAATAGTGACCTAGAGGCTCATGGGGAAGGTGCTCAAAAGGAGTCTACAATATATATATATATATATATATATATATATATATATATATACAGTAAAAGTCCCATTATTCGGTATCTATGGGACCGGGATGATGCAGAGATATTGGATTTGCCGAATAATCAAAAACCTACCCACTCAGTACCTTAAATATATTGGTGAACACTGTCATCACCACTTATGGTATTACAACTGTGTTTGGAGAGAGTACTGTATACTGTACAATACTGCATTCAATACAGTACTACACCTGAATCTGAAATATATATATTAAACATGCATGGATATTAAAGATGCGAGGATATTAAAGATGCATGGAGAGAGCATTATAATCGGTTGTTGAATGAGGAGTTTGACTGGGACAGGGAAGGTTTGGAGCCAGCAGATCCAGTGTCTGGCCCTTGGCCTTTGATTGATACTGCTACTGTGAGTGAGGCAATAGGCAGGATGAGGGTGGGGAAGGCAGCAGGTGTGTCTGGGTTGACTGCCGAAATGTTGAAGGCCTCAGGCAATGTAGGGGTGAGTTTAGTCACTGACCTGATAAATAGGATTATTTATGAGTGTGTTGTCCCAGATGATTGGCTGAAGAGTGTAATTGTAAATGTGTATAAAGGGAAGGGTGATGCCCTGGAAAGAGGAAATAATAGAGGTATAAAGCTTTTAGAGCAGAATATGAAGGTAATGGAGAGAGTTTTAGAAGGTATGATTAGAGAAAGAGTGAATATTGATGAGATGCAGTTTGGGTTTATGCCAGGTAGGGGGACCACTGATGCCATATTCATTGTTCGACAGCTTCAGGAAAAATATGTTGGTAGGAGAAGGGATCTTTATTTTGTTTTTGTTGATTTGGAGTCCCTAGAGAGGTGGTGAAGTGGGCAATGAGAAAGCTTGGCTTGGAGGAGTGGCTGGTTAGGGTGGTTATGGCCATGTATGTGGGTGCTCACACCCAGGTGAGAGTGGATGGAGATTTGAGTGATGAGTTTTCCGTGAATGTTGGTGTGCATCAGGGGTCAGTCTTGAGTCCCATGTTGTTTATCATGGTACTTGAAGCCCTTTCACGTGACTTTAGAAACGGACTCCCATGGGAGTTGTTGTATGCTGATGATTTGGTGTTGATTGCAGAGAATGTAAGGGAGGCGGAGGAAAGGTTTAGGAAGTGGAGAGATGGTATGGGGCAAAAGGGTTTAAGGGTAAATGCAGATAAAACAAAAGTGATGATATCTAGGGTTTGTGGCGGTACTGTCAAAGACGAGGGAGAGTGGCCATGTGCAGTTTGCCACAAGGGCGTGGGAAGTAATTCCATCTTGTGCGGTGTGTGTGATAAATGGGTGCATAAGAGATGTAGTGGTATCAGAGGTAGACTGCGAGATAATGCTGATTTTATGTGTGCGGCGTGCCGGGGTGAGCAGGTGGAGATTGTCAGACGTGAAAGGATTGAACTTGCTGGTGAATCTCTTGAGTGTGTGGAAGAGTTTTGTTATTTGGGAGACATGTTGTGTGCTGGAGGTGGGGCTGGAGCTAGTTCTGTGGCTAGGGTGAGAAGTGGTTGGAAGAAGTTCAGGGAGCTCTTGCCTCTCCTGACATTGAGAGGGCTCTCCCTACGTGCTAAGGGGTCTTTGTATGCAGCATGTGTTAGGAGTGTAATGCTGTATGGCAGTGAGACCTGGGCAGTGAAGGAGGAAGATATTCGCCGGCTCAGACGTACAGAAATGACAATGATTAGGTGGATGTGCAGTGCGTCCCTGCGTCCAAGGCCTGGAGGGGCTGGGTTTACAATGGAAGAGTTGAGAGGTAGGATGGGACTGGAGTGTATTGGTGTTGTGATGAGGAGAGGTAGATTGAGGTGGTTTGGACATGTGGAGAGGATGGGGGATGATAATTGGGTGAGGAAGGTGAGAAGTGTTAATATTGGGGGTGGGGTTATGAGGGGCAGACCGAGAAAGACATGGGATGAGGTCATTAAGTGTGACCTTAGGGTTAAGGGACTGAACAGGGAGGCTGCAATGTATCGTGCAGCGTGGAGAGCCGCCATTAGGTGACCAAGGCCGACATATGCAAGCATGTTGGAGCCTTTAAAAACGAAAACGTATATATATATATATATATATATATATATATATATATATATACAGTATATACAGTAACCCCTCCAATATCCGGATCAATAGAGCCATCGGTAGGTTCGGATATTGGTTTTGTCCGGATATTGGGCCCCAGCTTATGGACTTGTACTTACGGACCCTAACACAGAGAAACACCTATACAACTCCCTCCGGACATGCATAGCACCTATTTAACACCCAAATCACACCAATAAGGCACATAAATGACTGAAATAAATGCAATAGAAACATAAAATGTGGGTTTAGAAGTATGTTCATACATTAATAAACATTCTGGTACTTATGGACTCTAACCGAACCTAACCTAACCGAACCTAACCGAACTCTGAAAAACACATTCCTACTGCACATGCATGAGGTAAGTTTAGTATGGAAAGAAGTACAGTATGACACTTTCTGGTAAGTATAGTATGGGAAAAAATACAATATGAAACATTCTGGTAAATATAGTATGGGAAATAGTACAACATGAAACATTTTGGCTACTTACAGCAAGTCCCTGGCCACCTCGATGAATAACCGCCTCCTCTCGGACTCTGACAGTAAGAACGATTTCCTGAAGCACTTGCACTACACTCTTCCTGAAGTCTTGCACTGAACTTAGTCACTAACACACAGAAGTCCGTTCTTTTCACAGTGTTCACTTTAGTCCAAATAATGTTCCATTAAATTTAAGTGTTGCACATTAACATTTCCCAAGTTTTTTTAAGTTTCCAAAGCCAAAACAAAGAAGGTTAGTTACGTTAAATTTCTTTTCTACTTAGTCTTTTCTCCCAACTTGAAAACCTTAACACAACACACCGTTTTTTTCACTGCACAACACTCAAAATTCCCGTGTGGTCTAGTGGAGAAGTTCTTGCTGTTTATTCACTGTCAGAGCCCGAGAGTATCACTTGCAGGCGTCCAAGGGGTGCATCGGTGGGTAGTGGTGATGGCGTACCGACTACAGAAGACTCTGAAGACAGCCACAAACTCACGTCGAGCGGTGACTCCACTGCAGCTGATGTGCTGGGCTGTGGCTCGGAGCATGAGGGCCTGTCTTGGGGAGGCAACGGAGTGGAACCAGGGCTTGGCACAGCGGGGGTCACGGGCCTGAAAAAACTGTCAATCGTTGACTGACGCAAGGACCGACGATTCTGGCGATTGATGATGCACTGCCGGAAAGCACGCACTTCCTCCACGAGTCCCAAGGGCCCCATCTCCCTGTCGCAGTCCGGGTGTTCCAGATAGTCTAGGACGAACTCTAGATGTTCCCGGAGTGCGCTCAGCTTGGGGATGGCTGGAGTAGTGTCCTGCTGGGCGGAGTCTGCATCATCATCGCCTTCGTCGTCGGAATCTTCAAGTTCGGGACTGACACCAGCAACCGAAGACGCGATCTTGATATCAGACAACGTCTGATACCCAGGATCGCCCTCGTCGTCGTCCAACCACTCACGAACATCGTCCACATCAACATCGTCGCCGTGCGTACGTAGCCGTGCATGGAAGTCATCCACGTCAAACCCTAGGAAATCGTACTCCACATCTGTTCCGAGAAGCAGACGAGACCAACCATTTTCAAGAGTTTTCACAGGGACTTCCTTCCATGCACTAGCCCAGTTGTACAGCGCAGACTTGATGTTGTAGCGGCGAAGGTTTTCCAAAGTCCGCTTGCCTTGAGTGTCACGTCCTTCCCTGCGCTCGTCCTCGTCCTCGAGAACCACCATCACCTCGTCCAGGAACTTCCGACGGTACAGGCGCTTTGTTGCCACGATCACTCCTTGGTCCATTGGTTGAATGAGAGCAGTCGTATTAGGTGGCAGAAACATGCACCTAATACGGCCATTCTCAGCAACCAAGTCCTTGTCGCACGGGTGGGCAGGTGCATTGTCGAGGAGAAGGAGAGCCTTTACCTGGTCGCGAGGAATTCCCAGTGTCTTCGTCTGGTAATGTATGACCTCCTTGACGAAGTGATGGTGAAACCAGTCTTTGAAAATCACAGCTGTGAACCATGCTTTCAAAGAATGGTACCATACGACAGGAAGGACATCCATCACCCCACGAAGGCACCGAGGCTGCTTTGCACGGCCAACAATAACGGGCTTAAGCCGGTGCATGCCGTTAGCATTGGCACAACACAAAGCAGATATCCATTCCTTAGAAAGCTTGCGGCCAGGTACACGCTTCTCCGTCTCATCGGCGAGAGTGTTCGTTGGCACCGAGCGATAGAATAGGCCAGTTTCGTCAGCGTTATAGACTTGACCGAGAGTGAGGCCCTCCCTGTCGATCAAGCCTTTCACCTTGTGCCGAAACTCGTCAACTCCATCCTCGTTAGCGTCCAATGCTTTGCCATGTGCTTTACGGTTAGTAAGGCCATGTCGCAACTTGAACGCAAAGAGCCAACCCTCGGATGCCTTGAAGTCTAGGGCGTCGTGAAGCCTTGCAAACTTCTCAGCAGCAGCCTTCAGCTTCGTTCCACGTACCATCACACCAGCTGCACGTTGCTGTCGATACCAAATCAACGTGGAGCGGTCGATCTCTGCATACTTGGGGGTAAACATAACCTTCCTCTCCACGTTGCGTTTGCTTCTCGACGAGAAGTCAGCCGTGTACTGCATGAGCTTGTCTCGGGAACGCTTGATATCGAACAAAGTCGACCGGGCCAGGTTGAACTCGCGGAGAATGCGAGAGGAAGACCAACCCGCATCAACCTTCTCCAATATCTCCCATTTCTTCTCCAGAGTCAACACCACTCTCTTCCTTTTCTCAGGAGGCGGGGCCATCATCACACACACTAAGAGTAGGGCAGAGAGCAGCAGGAGGCCTTGCAGCAAGTACGGCACCACCACAAAAGCGAGCACGTGGGCAGCCATGGCGAAGAGCGTAGGTCCAGTCGCGGTGAGAGACAGGCGGGAAGTGGGGAGGATGCAGCGGCGCTCTATCGGACGTCGGAGGAATGACGAACCAAAACAATGCTCTCACGCGGCGCGCGCGGCAAGTTCAAATTACGGACGGCAAAAAATCGATTTTTTTTTTCCAATTTTTTTGGATTTTCGGACCATTTTGGGAATGTTTGATCCCAGGACGATAAGGTTCGGTTAGTGGGGATGTTCGGTTATTGGGCGTCCGGATATTAGAGTGATTACTGTATATATATATATATATATATATATATATATATATATATATATATATATACATATATATATATATATATATATATATATATATACAGTATATATATATATATATATATATATATGTATATACACTATATATATGAATTAGTGAACATAGACAAGTGTAATGACACAGTAGGCATACACCTCAGATAACGCTTCCTGGATGGCCGAAATGATATGGAATATTACCTACCACCTCAGTACATCACTTGTATTGGTGAACTCATCACTACTTATATTATTACAAATATGTTTGAAGTGAGTGCTGTTTACAGTACTTTTTCCAAACACAAAATAAAATACATGTAGTCGAAAAATTGCATAAAATAAAGTGAATGAATATGAATTGGTATGGTCTTTCTGATGAAAGTTAAACGTACATTTAGTGCTCATTCTTTTGTTCATTTTTTTTTTTTTTTTGCTTGTGAAAGGAGAGTATTGATTGAAACAGTAATATATTCCATTAACCCCTTAATAACCTCCGGCATTGAACAACCCTTTACAGTACAGATATCAGTGATGTCATGTTAAGTGAGCTGTGAAAAAACTATGAACAATTATTGGAAGGGAACGAAGGTCACTGGTATGTTTACACAACTCTACGATACGATTCCAAGCAGTCAGAGGGTCGGTTAATTTCAGATGTTTTCGCCCATTTGGTAAATGCACCGTAACTTTGTAACTCAGCCAGTCCCAAAGAAGGGTGACCACTCCCAACCTTCCAACTATCGTCCAATTGCTTTAACGTCCTGTATTTCAAAAGTTTTCGAGTCAATTCTCAATAGAAAAATTTTAAGACATCTTTCCTATCACAACCTTCTTTCCGATCATCAGTACGGGTTCCGTCAGGGACGCTCCACTGGCGATCTTCTCACCTACCTTTCAGACTCCTGGTCATCCTCCTTTCGGGACTTTGGCGAAAGCTTTGCCATTGCACTTGACATCTCAAAGGCTTTCGATCGAGTCTGGCATAAATCTTTGATTTCCAAACTGCCCTCCTACGGTTTGTATCCTTCTATCTGTGCCTTCATCGCTAGCTTCCTTTCTGGTCGTTCTATAGCCGTTGTTGTAGACGGCCATCGTTCTTCTCCTAGATCTATCAACAGTGGTGTTCCTCAGGGCTCTGTCCTATCACCAACTCTCTTCCTTTTATTCATCAATGATCTTCTAAGCTGTACATCTAACCCTATCCACTCATCCGCTGATGACTCCACCCTTCACCTTTCCATTCGGTTCCCGCAACGCCCATCTCAACAGTTACTTCAAGAAACAAGGGATGAGGCTATGGCACACCTAATGTCTGACTTGGCTCGTATCTCTGACTGGGGTAATAATAATATGGTTGTTATTAATGCATCTAAGACTCAGTTCTTACACCTATCAACCCGGCAAAATCTTCCACAGGTATACCTACTAATGTTTAATAATATTCAGCTTAATCCTGCATCATCCTTGAACATGCTTGGGGTTTCATTTACTCAGGACTTATCTTGGAAAGATCATATTACATCTCTTGTAAAATCTGCTTCCAAGAGATTGGGTGTGCTAAGCTGACTTCGCTCTTTCTTTACCCCTGTGACTCTATACAGGGGTTTTATCTGCCCCTGTATGGAGTACAACTCTCATGTGTGGGGAGGCTCCCCACATACAGCTCTTCTCAATAGGGTGGAGTCAAAGGCTTTTCGTCTCATTAACTCTCCTCCTCTTACTGACTCCCTTCAACCTCTGTCTCTTCGCCGCACTGCTGCATCTTTATCTCTTTTCTGTTGCTACTTTAATGGTCACTGCTCCTCTGAACTGTCTGCTTGCATTCCTCCACCTCTACGACGGGCGCGTAGCACCCGACTGGCAGCAAACTCTCATCCCTTTTCTGTCCAGCTCTCTAATGCAAGAGTTAACCGTTACTCCCAGTCTTTCATTTATGCAACAGATCAGCTCTGGAACTGTCTTCCTCTGTCTGTATTTCCTGCTGCCTGTGATCTCCAGTCTTTCAAACGCAGTGTGTCCAGGCATCTCAAAATGATCGGATCTTGAATTTGGCTCTCTATTGTATTTTGTTTTTCTCTTGGAGGGAACTGTTACTGCGGGCTCATGGCCTTTGGTTCCTTCTTCCTTGCATTAAAAAAAAAAAAAAAAAAAAAAAAACGTGAATCATAGCATGGGTTTAAGAAGCTAAATAATACATTGTTAGGTGTGCCACACGATTATCTTCACATCTTTAAGAAAATGGAAGAAATTTAATTCCTCTCTGAGTACGTAGAGTAAGTTTCGTCCATTCTTCTGAAATCAATTTGTTTTTCTTAAAGATGTGAAGATAAAAGTCTGGCTTACCTAGCAATGTGTTATTTAGCTTCCTAAACCCATGCTATGATTCGCTATGAGTCTGGGAAAAATTGATAAAGTTACGGGGCATTTACCAAATGGGCGAAAACATCTGAGATTAACCAACCGCTTGGCTGCTTGGAATCGTAGCGTAGAGTCATGTAAACATACCAGTGACCTTCGTTCCCTCCCCATAATTGTTCAGTTTTCTTTATAGCTCACACTAACTTGACATCACTGACATCGGTACTGTAAAGGGTTGTTCAGTGTCGGAGGTTATTTAGGGGTTAATGGGATACATTACTGTTTGCATCAATACTCTCTCTTTCACATTAAACACAAAAACAAACAAAAGAATGAGCGCTAAATGTACATTTAACTTTCATCAGAGACACCTTAGCAATTCATATTCCTCCAGTTTATTTTTAAGTATTTTTCTGACTTTAGGTTAGCTTAGGTTTGGTTAAATTATTAGGTACAGTTAAACTCGGTTAGGTTAGGTTTAGTTAAACAGGACAGTCCCTTCCACCATTATGCTGAGAAATAAAAATACTAGAGCTGTCACAGCCGTACAGATAAAAACAATGGGGAAACTGATTTAACAAGCATCATTTATTTATGGGTAATGCATTACAGTATCAGTGGTTCATGGGCTATGCAATTACCGGTAAATGTCACTTTCAGGAAGGCATCAAGAATGAACGAATTTCAAGAATTAGTGAGGGGGCTTGGAACGTAACCCTCGCTAATTTGGAGGGGGTGTTTACTGTACTGTATGATACTGTGCAGTATTGTAATCACTACAGTACTATACCTGAATCTGAAAAAATATAGAAATTGGTGAACATACATAAGTGTAATGAAACAGGCCTACAAGTCACAGATAACACTTCCTGGACTGCCGTGATGATTCCGGACATCTGCCGAAAAATCAAAGATTTTCGTAAATGGGACTATTTCTCAAAACTGCCGAAATGTCGGATCTACCGAATAATCAGCTGCCGAATAATAGGACTTTTACTGTATATATATATATATATATATATATATATATATATATATATACATATACATACAGTAATCCCTCCAATATCCGATGTAATAGAGCCATAGGCAGGTCCGGATAGTGGTCCTGTCCGGATATTGGGCCCCAGCTTATGGACTTGTACTTATGGACCCTAACTCAGAGAAACACCTATACAACTCCCTCTGGACATGCATTGCACCTGTTTAAGACCCAAATCACACCAATAAGGGACATAAAAGACTGAAATAAATGCAAAAGAACCATAAAATGAGATTTTAGAGGTGAGTTTATACAATATTAAACATTCTGGGTACTTACAAGTCCCTTGCTCCTGGACTGGTTTGAACCGCCAGTTTGCAGTCCACAGTTAATCCTCTGCACTCTGATTTCTAATTTCTTAACACTGCACAACACTGTAAATTCCTGTATGTTCTAGTGGTGAGGTATTGCAGTTTATTCACTGTTTATTCACAAAAGACAAGCTCCTGTGGCTTGCACTGCTATGAGCATCTGCTCTCGATCAGAGTTAGGCTGTGACTGTTGATGATGGCGGGGTAACAGAGTTGCCAGATCGCAACAGCCACATTACCAATCTCCTCAACTTTCATTACCAAATTTAACTTTTCATTACCAGATTCGTAAAGCTAGCATTTATTCTTCACTAATTATATATACAAGTGGAAATACATGCAATCACTGTCCTTATAATTAACAGCATGTTGATTATTTTCACGCTATGTAGGGTAGCAGATTAATCAGAGAGAGCAAACAATCCACCATCTCCATTCTGTGTATCCTCATACATGTGGAAAATCCATTTGGTAATGCATTATTCTGACTCATTACCAAATTGGCCCACACTTGGTAATGAAAAATACCAAATGGCAACCCTGACAGGGGAGAGGGGAGGGGGGAGGAAGGAAGGGGTGAAGGGACCATGGTGTAACAGCTGTTCAGTGCCAGACAGCAATGTCAAATTACGGGTGGGAAAAAAGTCAGATTTTTTTCGAATTTTTTTGCGGTTTTTGGCCCATTTTGGGAATATTGGATCCCAGGATGAATGTGTCCGGTTAGTGGGGGATGTTCGGATATTAGAGGGATTACTTATATATATATATACACACAGCAATCCCTGTGCTATCCGGACGCCCACTTACCGGACTCTTCATTTACTGGACATTGTGGGCCTGGACCTTCAGAACCAAAAAAAAAAAAAAAAAAAAAAAAAAATCCTAATTTTTTCCCACCTGTAATTTGAAATTGCCCCTTGGTACCACGTGGCGCTGAACAGCTGTTTACACCACAGCCCCTTCACTCCTTCCTCCCCCCTTCCCCCTCCTCAGTCAGAGTTGCCCTTTGGTATTTTTCATTACCAAATGTGGGCCAATTTGGTAATGAAATGTTCATTTGGTAGTGAATCAGCATGAACCATTACCAGATAGATTTTTCAAATGTATAAACATATAGAGAATGGAGATGGTGGACTGTCTGCTCTCTTTGATTAATATGCTGTCATACATAATGCAAAAATAAACATGCTGCTGATTATATGGAGAGTGATTATTTCCATTGTACATATAATTAATGAAGAATAATGCTTCCTTTAAGAATTTGGTAATGAAAAGTTAAATTTGGTAATGAAAATTGAGGAGTTTGGTAATGTGGAGGAGCTCATCTGGCAACCCTGTCCACAGTTACTGCCTTAACACTGTCAAGGGTGGACGTACATCGCAATGGATGACGCATGTGCTCGGTTTTGTGAATAAACAATTAATAAACTGCAATACCTCGCCACTAGACCACATGGGAATTTGCAGTGTTCAGAATTTAGAATTTAGAGTGCAAAGGATTAAGTGTGGAGTGCAAAGAGGTGGTTGAAACTGGCGTGGCGCAATTAAGAACAGAAATTGCAGTGTTAATCAATTATAACTCACAGTGCAAAGAATTAAGCGAGTATAAGTGGCTGGGGAATGGCTGGGAGAAGGAGGGAGGTGAGAAGACAGGAAGAAATCAGTAGGATAGAAGTTGTGGAAGCAATGAAGAAAGTTAAATCAGGGAAAGCCCCAGGAATTGATGGAGTGTGTGGTGAAATGCTGAAGCATGGGGGAGAGATAGTAGTAGAATGGATGTGGAAGATGTGCAGATTGGCCTGGGAGGAAGGTAGAGTCCCGGAGGATTGGAAGTTAGGTATAATTATTCCCTTGTACAAAGGAAAAGGGGAAAAAGAAGTGTGTGGTAATCATAGGGGCATTTGTCTTCATAGTATAATAGGAAAAGTTTATGGTAGGATACTTATTGACAGAGTTAGAGAAAGAACAGAGAAATTAGTTGGAGAAGAACAGGGAGGCTTTAGGAAGGGAAGAGGTTGTGTAGATCAGATATTCATTCTCAGATCTTTAGTGGAAAAGTTTCTAGAGAAGGGAAAGATGTTGTATGTGGCTTTCATGGATTTGGAGAAAGCATATGGCAGGGTGGATAGACAAGGATTATGGAAAGTGTTAAGAATATATTGAGTAGATGGGAAGTTGTTGAATGCTGTGAAGAGTATGTACGATGGTGCGAAGGCTGCAGTGCATGTGGATGGTGAACTAAGTGAATTTTTCTCTTTGAAGGTTGGGTTGAAACAGGGATGTGTCATGTCTCCATGGTTGTTCAATCTGTACATGGATGGGGTAATAAAAGAGGCACAAGGTAGGGTAGTGGATGTTGGAGTGGCCCTGGTGAGAGAGGATAGTGTTAGGAAACTCCCTGTACTGTTGTTTGCAGATGATACTTTGTTGTTAAGTGAAGACGAAGGGGAGCTGCAAGGCTTGGTGGATGAGTTTGAGAGAGTGTGTAAGAAACGGAATCTAAAGGTGAATGTAGGGAAGAGTAAAGTGATGGTATTTAAGAGAGGTGAAGTCAGTGAATGTACAGCGAGGTTGGATGGTGAGGAATTGGAAATTGTGAGTACGTTTAAGTACTTGGGTAGTGTGATGAGTAAGGATGGAGGTTTGGAGGGTGAAGTGCTTGAAAGGGTACAGCAGGGAAGAAAGGTTGCTGGTTCTTTGAAAGCAGTGATAAGAAACAGGGAAGTGAGCATGGAAGTGAAAAAGTTACTACATGACAGTATTGTGATACCAACTCTAACGTACGGAAGTGAAGCTTGGACGTTGTTGGAAGGACAGAAGTCAAGAGTGAGAGCAGTGGAAATGAGTTTTTAAGAGGAGCCTGTGGAGTCACATGGAGAGAGGCTGACGAATGAGGATATAAAGGAGCGTTGTGGTGTTGATGTGGATGTGATAGGAAGCGTTATGAGGAACACACTGAGGTGGTTTGGCCATGTGGAGAGGATGGAGGGTGAAAGACTGACGAAGAGAGTGTATGTGAGTGAGGTGGAGGGGGAAAGAGGGAGGGGGAGGCCGAGGATGAGATGGAGGGATGGGGTGGAGAGGTATATGAGAGAGGGGGGTGTGAGTTGGGAGCAGGGGAGTGAAATGACGGGGGACAGTGCGACTTGGAGGCGATTTGTTTGTGGCCACCCCAAACGGGATTGAGGCGTCTGGCAATAGATAGATAGATAGACAACACTGGATAAATGTACGTACTTCAAGAGCATATTCACAACTAAAAGAGCCTATGAGGAGGTACCTGTAGTTTTTTTTTTTTTATTTTTTATTTTTTTTTTTTCCTCAAGAATACTCCCCCAGTATCCCTGCTTGTCGCAAAAGCTGTCTAAAAGGGTTGGCGGAGGGTTAGTGCCCCTCCCCGGAAAACAACTAACTAATAAGACAAACAATAAGCCTCGGACAAGGACTGACCAAAAGATGATGACCAAGGATCGTACAAAGGACATGGTAATCGGAATGTGGAATGTAAGGGGAGTCAATGATGAGGTGAAAGAGAGAGAGATTGTCCAGGTGCTTGAGGGTGCGAAAGTTGATGTATGCGGAATAACTGAAATGAAATGGAGAGGTGAGAATGTGAGAGAATGGCAGTATGGATGGGGTATATGTACAAGAGTAGGTGAGGATGAGAGGGCAAAAGGAGTATGTATAGTTGTGAGTAAAAGATGGAAGAAGAGCATAAGAGAGTGTGGATCAGTTGGGTCAAGAATTGTGTGGGTAAGATTGAAAGTTGGAATTCAAATCTGGGCAATTGTGTGTGTGTATGCGCCAACGCAAGATCATGCAAGCAGAGTGAGAGAAGAGTTCTGGACAAATGTGGAAGTGTGTATGGAAAAGTTTGGAAGGAATGAGAGAGTGTTTTTGATCGGTGATATGAATGGTAAAGTAGGGGATGTGAAGGTGGATGGAATAGTTGGTGAGTGGGGTGTGCCTGCTGAGATAGATGAGAATGGCTGTGCATTAGTGGACATTTGTGCTGGGAAGGGGTTGGTAATAGCCAATACCCTCTTCAGGCACAAAATGATCCACAGGTATACATGGCGAGTGATGAGAAGGGTGGGTGGTGATGTGAATGAAAAGAAGGCAATGATTGATTATGTGTGTGTGGATGCAAGGATGCAAAAATGTGTAATGGGTGCAAGAGCTTCTAGAGGTTGGGGGAGTGGACTTTCTGACCACTACTTGGTGGTGGTCAGAATCAAGGTCCAATTAGGATGGAGAAATAGAAGAAGGGAAGGACGGGAAGAAAGAGTATTTGTAAGGAGAGTGGAAAGGTTACAAGAGGATGAGAAATTGGCAGAGTATAAGAGAGAAGTGGAGGAACGATTGGGCTTATATGAATTGGAGCAGATGGGAGATGTGGAAGGTGTGTGCAGGATATTTACAGAAGAAATATGTGCAGCATGTGACGTGGTGTGTAGTATGTAGAGAAGACGGAGGGGTGTGCAAGGTACAGCGTGGTGGACTGAAGAGGTGAGACAGGCTGTGGCACAAAAGAAGAAAGCATACAAAGAATGGATGAGAAATAGGGGCGTGGAAGAAGTTGAGAGGCGGAAGAGAGAGTTATATATAGAAAGAAAGAGAGAGGTGAAAAGATTAGTAAGAGAGAGTAAGAAGAGAGCAGATGAGGAGTTTGGAAGGAACTTGAGTGTAAAGTGGAGGGACTGTAAGAAAATGTTCTGGAAAGAGGTGAAAAGAGTAAGACAGGGTGGAAGTGAAGTTAGCAGGGAAGTGAAAGATAAAAATGGTAGATTACTACTGGAGAAGGGAGAAAAAGTGAGCAGATGGAGAGAACACTTCAAGGAATTGTTGAACATAGAGAATGGAAGTAATGTGAGTATAACTGGCTGGGGAATGGCTGGGAGAAGGAGGGAGGTGAGAAGACAGGAAGAAATCAGTAGGATAGAAGCTGTGGAAGCAATGAAGAAAGTTAAATTGGGGAAAGCTCCAGGAATTGATGGAGTGTGTGGTGAAAAGCTGAAGCATGGGGGAAAGATAGTAGTAGAATGGATGTGGAAAATGTGCAGATTGGCCTGGGAGGAAGGTAGAATCCCGGAGGTTTGGAAGTCAGGTATAATTATTCCCTTATACAAAGGAAAAGGGGAAAAGGAAGTGTGTGGTAATCATAGGGGCATCTGTCTTCTTAGTATAATAGGGAAAGTGTATGGTAGGATACTTATTGACAGAGTAAGAGAAAGAACAGAGGAATTAGTTGGAGAAGAACAGGGAGGCTCTAGGAAGGGAAGAGTTTGTGTAGATCAGATATTCATTTTTAGATCTTCAGTGGAAAAGTTTCTAGAGAAGGGAAAGAAGTTGTATGCGGCTTTCATGGATTTGGAGAATACATATGACAGAGTGGATAGACAAGGATTGTGGAAAGCATTAAGAATCTATTGAGTAGATGGGAAGTTGTTGAATGCTGTGAAGAGTATATATGAAGGTGCTAAGGCTGCAGTGTGTGTGGATGGTGAACTAAGTGAATTTTTCTCTTTGAAGGTTGGGTTGAAACAGGGATGTGTCATGTCTCCATGGTTGTTCAATCTGTACATGGATGGGGTAATAAAAGAGGTACAAGGTAGGGTAGTGGATGTTGGAGTGGCCCTGGTGAGAGAGGATAGTGTTTGGAAACTCCTTGTACTGTTGTTTGCAGGTGATACTGTGTTGTTAAGTGAAGACGAAGGGGAGCTGCAAGGCTTAGTGGATGAGTTTGAGAGAGTGTGTAAGAAACGGAATGTAAAGATGAATGTAGGGAAGAGTAAAGTGATGGTCTTTGAGAGAGGTGAAGTCAGTGAATGTACAGCGAGGTTGGATAGTGAGGAATTGGAAAATGTGAGTTTGTTTAAGTACTTGGGTAGTGTGATGAGTAAGGATGGAGGTTTGGAGGGTGAAGTGCTTGAAAGGGTACAGCAGGGAAGAAAGGTTGCTGGTTCCTTGAAAGCAGTGATAAGAAGCAGAGAAGTGAGCATGGAAGTCAAAAAGTTATTACATGACAGTATTGTGATACCAACTCTAACATATGGAAGTGAAGCTTGGATGTTGCTGGAAGGACACAAGTCAAGAGTGAGAGCAGTGGAAATGAGTTATTTAAGAGGAGCCTGTGGAGTCACATGGAGAGACAGGCTGACAAATGAGGATATAAAGGAACATTGTGGTGTGGATGTGGATGTGATAGGAAGCATTAGGAGGAATACACTGAGGTGGTTTGGCCATGTGGAGAGGATGGAGGGTGAATGACTGACGAAGAGAGTGTATGTGAGTGAGGTGGAGGGGGGAAGAGGGAGGGGGAGGCTGAGGATGAGATGGAGGGATGGGTTGGAGAGGTATATAAGAGAGGGGGGTGTGAGTTGGGAGCGGGGCAGTGAAATGGAGGGGGACAGGGCGACGTGGAGGCAATTTGTTTGTGGCCACCCCGAACAGGATTGAGGTGTCTGGCAATAGATAGATAGATAGATAGCAAAGTGGTGGTTGAAACTGACGTGGCGCAATCAAGAACAGAAAATTGCAGTGTTAATCAATTATAACTCACAGTGCAAAGAATTAAGATTAGCACAACACTGGATTACTGTACGTGCTTCAAGAGGATATTCACAACTACAAGAGCCTACAAGGAGGTGGCCACAGGCGTGTTGTAAGTACCCTGTACACTTTTAAATATTTTCCATAACCACTTCTAATTCCTCATTCTCTGGTTCCTTTTCATTTATTTCATGCTTTATGTCCATTATTGGTGTGAATAGGATCTTAAATAGGTTTGAATAAGTGCTATGCATGTCCGGTAGGGAGTTATTTAGGTTGCTTTCAAAGTTAGGCTGGGTTAGGGTCATAAGTATCAGTCCAGCAGGCAGAGGCCCACTTTCCGGACATGCCTTTGGGTCTATTACATCGGATAATGGAGGGATTACTGTATACCTATGTTTCTATCTATCTATATACACCCTCTGCAAAAAACCTTGATCCCATCATCCCTCTGAGACCTATGAAAAACACATTTAAGGTAGGCTTAACTCCAACCATCTCCCGAGTTAATCCGGCTGTTAATGTACATCTGGCAGCACCGTGAACACTCCCAGACTCACTGATGCATGAAATTTGCCAGTGCTCGCCGAGCTCTCGTCAGGAGAGGGTGTATGTTGTTGATGCTCGTGCTGCATAAAGTTTCATTTTCTTCCCTACGTCTTACTAGCGTTATTATTTCACCTGACACATTCCAAGATGCCTGTAAAGTACTTGAATGATGTAGAAAAGTCAAAAATATTAACTATGATAGGCTATAACATCACTTTAAAGTGACATTTTCGCCTATCAGAGTTATGTCGAAGTTTTCAAGCAAAATATAGGAGAGTATCAAGGTTTTATGCGGTGGTTATATATATATATATATATATATATATATATATATATATATATATATATATATATATATTTATATTTATATTTATAGAGTAAAAGCTTGATTAACTGGCATCCGATGCATTGGCAAATCCGTATAACCGGAATGCAAATTTGATCCAGCTTAGGGTCGAAAATGTTCTGGATATCAAAAATATTCCACTGTCTGAATCCTCATCTCATGATCCTGATGATCCCCCTATAATTCTTTATTAGTTCTGTACAGTACAGGATAAAGTAGTGTATGCAGCTAAGTTTTCAAAATTATTTTGGCCTGTAATTTAACCCTTTCGTACACGGGGACCCGGTGAAGAATCCAACCACTCACATGTAGAGGTGTGCGGTACGTAGGAGGACTACTGGGCCTTGAAAGCAGGCTGTGAAGCCTATGCCCAGAGTCGGTCACATTTAAAAAAAAAGAAAAGAAAAAAAAAAACTTTCGACCTAGGATTTGTCGAAGTGAAATCCAACCGCTGGCACTCTTTTGACTCAGGATTCATCCAAGTGAAATCAACTGCTCACACTCTTTAAGAGTCCATTCATATAATCTGGTGTATTTTTCACAACAATTTGTTTTTGATCTTCCTTTAAAAAAAAAAAAAAAAAAAAAAAAAAAAAAGGAATTTCCATATTGTATCATTCACTTATTTATTCAATGCTCATTTACTTACAGTCATATAAACATTTCGGCAATGATTATAGAATATTGTAGAACATTTATCTGCAATCCATTTTGTAAAAAAAATGACACTTCTAGCTGTGCTAGAAAATTTTTTATGGCATATAGAATAACAAGAGTCGTTCATCACTCATGGCCGCTCTGAGTGAACTGTTTCCTATCACTTCATTCTCGCTTGCCCAGACCTCATGCTTCCCACAATTCTCACTCAGTGATTTGTGCGGCATCGAAAAATGATTACAATCATTTCATTCCCCAGTCCTAATTTTGAACTGTATTGTTATGAAACTGATACATGTTACAAATGAATAAATGATCTTCCTAATGAATGAAAAAAAGTTAGTAAAGGATATAAAACACCATACTTTATCGTTCAGTAATGTATTCATTTAGTCACTGACATACTGTATATACAGTACTCACACACTGTATTTTTTTTCACAACAGTTTGTTGTTGTGAAAAAAATAGTGTGTGAGTACTGTATATATGTCAGTGAGTAAATGAATACATTACTGAACGATAAAGTACTGTGTTTTATATCCTTTATTTACTTTTTTTTTTTTTCATTTATTAGGAAGATCATTTATGCATTTGTAACATGTATCAGTTTCATAACAATACAGTTAAAAATTAGGGCAGGGGAATGAAATGATTGCAATCATTTTTCAATGCCGCACAGATCACTGAGTGAGGATTGTGGGGAGCGTGAGGTCTGGGCAGGCGAGAATGAAATGGTAGGAAACAGTTCACTCAGTGCGGCCAGGCGTGATGAACGCCTACTGTTATTCTGTATGCCATAAAAATTTTTGTTGGATAGCTAGACGTGTCATTTTTTACAAAATGGATCGTACATAAATGTTCTACAATATTCTATAATCATTGCTGAAATGTTTATATGTCTGTGAGTATTTGAGCATTGAATATATAAGTGAATGATGCAATATGGTAATTTTTTTTTTTCTTTTTTCGTTCAATAGGAAGAGCTTTCATTAATTTATAATATAAACCAGTTTCAAAACAATACAGTTATAATAAGGGCAGGGGAATGAAATGATTGAAATCAGTTTCTGATACCGCACGAATTGCTGAGTGAGGAGTGTGGGGAGCGTGAGGTCTGGGCTGGCAAGAGACTTAATGTCACTCAGTACTGTACTTGGAAGTGGTTGGACACAAGTGGCGTCAAAAGAGTGCGAGAGGAATATGCTAAATTTTTCTTTAAATAAATTTTGGTAATGTTTGCGGCTTTGTGTTCAGTCCTGTACAAGTTCTCTTGCTGTCTTTTTTGTGTAGTGTATCTTACCTGTGCTGTATCTAATACTGAATAATGTCCTTTATGAGATAAAGTCCCTAGTTTGGTCATGTTTCATTTGTTTGACCTCGCAGAAAATTTCTAAGAGTAACATTTGGTTATCCAGAAAATTCCATATCCGGATTGGAAGAATCCCCACGCATTCCGGTTAATCAAGCTTTTATTGTATATATATATATATATATATATATATATATATATATATATATATATATATATATATATATATATATATATATATATATATATATATATATATATATATATATATATATGAATGATGTATGATACTACCACCAGTACAGTTAAATGTACTGGACTGTGGTAGCCAAGCTTTGGACCCCTACACCTTGAAGGGGGTAATACAGAACTGGTTGTTACCATTATCACCACTAACCTAAGTCAAATGCACTTCAGCCACGGGAAGATGATGTTGAGTACGTAGAGGAACTGGAGAACCAAAAGCAGCCAAAAACTGAGCTGGTAGGAGCTCTGCCACCAGGTGCACTAGACTGGAGACCACAGCGAATTAAGTTACAAAAATTAAGCTCATATTATGCAGCGCTCTCAAAAAGCAGGTTAACAGGTGGGTGTATAAGCTGTTCTGTAGTGATATTTTGCAGATACAAACATCAGTTTGTATTGTATCATATTTGCCATGATATTGTCCAGTAAGACTTAATTTCCATTGATAGATCAAGTACATCAGTCTTCAGCAGGGATCTTTTTTAAAAGCATTTTAAAATAATATCACCAACTTATAGCTTTATGACTAATATGAAGAATTTCTTCCAGCAATTACTGTCATATAAAAGTAGGTTAAGAATAAGACTGTTGGTATTTTAATTACTGAGTATCTTTGATTTCTCATTACAGGTTTGGTTGTAATAACTGCTGTGGCTGGGTATGCAATGGCTCCTGCCCCACTGGATCCTCTCACCCTTCTGTTCTCTTCCTTGGGAACTGGACTTACTTCCAGTGCTGCTAATGCCGTTAATCAGTTCTTTGAGGTTCCATTTGATGCTCAGATGGATCGCACCAAAAACAGAGCATTAGTCAGGGGTCAGTACAGTTCACATACACTATTTAAGTAATATTAATTACATTTTCATACCTTCCTCTTTCTAAAATCAGTAAATGTCAGTTTTAATATACCAAGTATATATCTTTGTCATATATAATGTATATACCGTATTTTGCGGCATGTAAGACGCAGCATTGTGAAAGACGCACCCTAATTCTGGCAGGGCAGTTCTGTGAAAAAAAAGTTTGCCCCAACCAAGACTGCAGTAAGGTTTCTTGATAAGAGCCATTACCACACAGATACACACTTACCTTTCAGAATCTATTCATTACTGATCATCAGCCTTTGGTTTCTTTTTTTATATACAAAGAATGGTACAGGAAAAGAAAACAATGCCCCTTCTTGACAAAACGCGACTGATATGAGCCACTATCACTTAGATACAACACTCACCTTTCAGAATCTATTCAGTACTGCTCATCATCCTTTAGTTTCTTCTTTTATGTACAAAGAATGATACAGGAAAAGAGAAAACAAAACCCCATCTTAACAAAACGTGACTTCAAACCACGAGGCCATCTCAACTTTGTTGATAAAAATTTATCAGTAAACTGATTGGCCACCCCGTCTGGGATACATGGCGTCTGGCAATGAGTGAATGAATGAGTAAACTGATCTAAACACTGTTTTTAATATTTTATGAATTTAAAACCACAAATGAAGTCAATAAACTCTATTCTTTCATTCACTGACGAAAACATAAAATACAATGAATGTTCACATCAGTTCATTTATCCTAAAAGAACCCCGTCATATTCCACACCTGTTACGGAATTTCCTCACATTGCCTTGACTCAAGCACAATATCAGAGACTACCATCATTAATCATGCACTCTAACTAACCTGTAATTACCTCCACAAATAATATAAAAAGGCAGCACTTGTAAATACACAAATTACAATGTTTTACAACCAAAGTTCAATATAGCAAGGCTGCTTGGGAACAGGATAGACAGCTGTTTTTACTCTCTTCTCTCAGTATCACTCCTTCACTGTCAGCTATGTTTGCCTTGCAGCATCAACAATTAAAAATGTATGCTTCACTGATCATAATTTACTATAAACATTCATTTCAAAACATACTATGGTGAAAACATCCATTGTTACACCTTAGTAACACTGCTGCCTCCCAGTCGCTAGACAGCAGTCTCTACCCCTTCCTCTCAGTATCACTTCCTCACTGTCAGCGATGTTTCCCTTGCAGCATCAACAGTTAAAAATACGTTCTTCACTGATCACAATTTACTAAAAACAGACATTCATCTCAAAACATGTTGAGAATGGTGAAACTATCTCTTAGCAACACTGCTGCATCCCAAGCGCTAGACAACTGGCTCAACCCTCTTCTCCCAGTATCACTCCCTTACTGTCAGCTGTTTTCCTTGCAGCATCAACAATTAAAAATGCATATTTCTCTTACCAGAATTTGCTAAAAACAGACATCCATCTCAAAACATTCGAGTACTGTGAAAACATCCATTTTTGGTCTTAACACTGCTGCCTCCTAGTCGCTATAGTACACACACACACACACGCACACATGTACACACCACATGCAACATTCGCTCACCTCTAAAACATTTACATCAGTCCGTTTTGGAGTACCCAGTGGCTTTATTATATGCCAAAAACATCAAAATGTATTTGGTTGTTCAATATAAATATCATCACTTAAGGACATGAAACATCTCAAACAATTTATTCATCCAAACATCGTCAGTGCAAGACTAAAGGTGTACAGCACCATTGATCCTAAATTTTCCATGGTTGCATCTGTCATGATCACCTAAAACCTATATTCACTTCATATTACTGACTTGGTGAAAATTTCACTCGTCTTCAAATCCTGAGAATTCATCACTACTTCCCCCGAGTCCTGAAGCATCACTGGAAGTCATCACCTCAGTCATCATCACTGTTTCACTGTCACTTTCATACAGTAAATGGTCCTCAGTACCATCCATTGAATTGCTTATACCACACTTCATACGATTTTAACTTGGCAATCGTTTTAACTGAGCACAGGCGATATTCAGACTTGGGGCATTTGATACAGCCCACATTAACCTCCTCAGTGCATGTTTCCTGAACTGAATAAAATCATATGGCGAGCATGAATAAACTACCCTATAAAATACATTGCTGGGCTGAAGGGATTATAATAAGCAGATTATCAGTTCCCTAGCCTGACTCTTCCCACTTCTAATTCCTTAACTACACCCACACCAAACTCTCACCTACACCTTAGGATTCTGGTCATTTCGGCCGTAACGTCCAAAATGGCAAACGATTTTACAACCTAACCTAACCTAACCTAACCTAACAAATTTGGACGTTACGGCCTAAATGATCCCCATTGCCGATCATGAGAGCTTTGCTTAGGCAGCAGAGATGCAGAGAGTGAACGTTGTCAATCATTCTGATCGCTTCGTCTGCTAAGAATACAGCAGAAATGGCGGACGCTGATATGAATGCCCGTCAGGCACTGCTATTTCAGATATTGCATCAGTTATGCTACTCAGTGAATTTTATCCTATTTTCATAACAAAATACTGTAATTGGGTGTGCCCTGAGTTGCATAGACATTGCTAAAGTACTTCACTTAGCTGAAAAAGTGAAGCTGTAACTTCGTTAGCTTGCTAGAGTAGGGTGTACGCTAGACACTAAACTGCTAAGTTGCTAAACCGCTAAACCCCTTGACGGTATTGGCCAGTTGAGCTGAAAACAATCCCGTGAATGCTTTGTGTTCTTGAACTTGCATGTTTTAATATCTGCTGCATATATACACTCACAAAATATCACAAAAGTAACTGACCTAATTAGGGTTACTGAATTTCCATACGTGACGAAAGTCTGTTTTGATGACTTGGCAGTTTCACTAGCCAGCATCTCTCCAGTATGATTACTTTGCTCGTTAGTGAATGGATGGCAAGCAAAGCGGTCATGATTGCCTTTCAGAAGGTTAGCAGACAGTTCACCAGTGATCATGTACGTTAGCTTGCTGGAATAGTGCGGATGCTAAACTGTTAAATTGCTAAACCGCTAAATATCTTCACGATGTTAGCCAGTTGAGCTGTAAACAAACCCGCGAAAGTTTTATGTGTTTCTGATCTCGGGTGTTTCTTAAATCTGCTGCATATACACACTAGTGTATATTATTTTTAAAAATAAAATCAAGTCTGCATACTGTAGAAAACACCTGTGGTTGCTAAGCATTGAGATGATCATCTTTATAAGAGTTTCTTCTCAGTGAAGCCTAACTAACCTGCCTTAGTCTAACGTGCAGGACGCATGGGGATATTTTAAGGTAACTTTGAGACAAAAAAGTGCGTCTTATATGCCACGAAATACGGTATATATTTTTATGTACTTGTATTATTACAAAGTGTACAGAATATTCTGGAAGGATTGTGTTTGATAAGTTTTCTTTGATTTACTGTACTGATATATTGTGGCCAATTTAACCCATTAACCGCGGTCATTGTTTTTGCCCCGACTGGCCTCTCCCGCGGGGGTTCCAGCCAAAATGTAAACAAACTTTAAACCTTTATAACTCTGCACAGAATAAATCTAGAGAGAAAAATAAGGTACCATTAGAAAGTACTAACCTTCGGCTTTGCAATGATGTAGGTTTCATGATTTCGTTGACTATCACAGGATGGGCAGTGCCATTAGAAGTGAGCGATCTAAAATCACTTTTTCGCTCACACACCATTACCAAATGCCAACCTCATTCTGATAATAATACTATAAACATATATGAACACTGCACATACGATAAACACCCACTCTGTGTTCACTGATGCAGGTAAAAGGCACTGTAATTGCCCGCACTTCACTGCCACATCAGCGGTGTTGTAATCACTATTTTTCGCTCACACACCATTACCAAATGCCAATCTCATTCTGATAATAATACTATAAACATATATGAACACTGCACATACGATAAACACCCACTCTGTGTTCACTGAGGCAGGTAAAAGGCACTGTAATTGCCTGCACTTCACTGCCACATCAGCGGTGTTGTCACTCACACGGCTGGACAGATACTGATGCGTGTTTGGTCAGGGGTGGGGTGGGGGACCTGGGGGGTGGGAGGTGGGGGCCCGGGGGGTGGGAGGAGGGAGGTGGGGGTCGGCTGGAGTGAAAGAACTTAATAGCTACTCTCCCGTGAAACAATTGGCGCATGGAAAAAACGCACGGTATTCAAAATACCGTAATGCATTATTCTGATTCATTACGAAACGAATTTTTTATTACCAAATTGGCCCACATTTGGTAATGAAAAATAACAAATGGCAACCCTGATGGGGAAGGGGGGAGGGGGGAGGGAGGAAGGGGTGAAGGGGCCATGGTGTAAGCAGCTGTTTGGCTCCGCATGGCATTTTCAAATTACGGGTGGGAAAAATTCGGATTTTTTTGGAATTTTTTTCTTTTTTTGGCCATTTTTGGGTTCCGATGGTCAAAGCCCACAATGTCCGGTAAGTAGGGATGTCCAGAAAGTGGGCGTCCGGAAAGTACAGGGATTACTGTATATCTATCTATCTATCTATCTATTGCCAGACGCCTCAATCCCGTTTGGGGTGGCCACAAACAAATCGCCTCCAAGTCGCCCTGTCCCCCGCCATTTCACTACCCTGCTCCCAACTCACACCCCCCTCTCTCATATACCTCTCCACCCCATCCCTCCATCTCATCCTCGGTCTCCCCCTCCCTCTTCCACCCTCCACCTCACTCACATACACTCTCTTCGTCAGTCTTTCACCCTCCATCCTCTCCACATGGCCAAACCACCTCAGTGTGTTCCTCACAACGCTTCCTATCACATCCACATCAACACCACAACGCTTCTTTATATCCTCATTCGTCAGCCTGTCTCTCCACGTGACTCCACAAGCTCCTCTTAAATAACTCATTTCCACTGCTCTCACTTTTGACTTGTGTCCTTCCAACAACGTCCAAGCTTCACTTCCGTACGTTAGAGTTGGTATCACAATACTGTCATGTAGTAACTTTTTTACTTCCATGCTCACTTCCCTGTTTCTTATCACTGCTTTCAAGGAACCAGCAACCTTTCTTCCCTGCTGTACCCTTTCAAGCACTTCACCCTCCAAACCTCCATCCTTACTCATCACACTACCCAAATACTTAAATGTACTCACATTTTCCAATTCCTCACCATCCAACCTCGCTATACATTCACTGACTTCACCTCTCTCAAAGACCATCACTTTACTCTTCCCTACATTCACCTTTAGGTTCCGTTTCTTACACACTCTCTCAAACTCATCCACCAAGCCTTGCAGCTCCCCTTCATCTTCACTCAACAACACAGTATCATCTGCAAACAACAGTACAGGGAGTTTCCAAACACTATCCTCTCTCACCAGGGCCACTCCAACATCCACTACCCTACCTTGTACCTCTTTTATTACCCCATCCATGTACAGATTGAACAACCATGGAGACATGACACATCCCTGTTTCAAACCAACTTTCAAAGAGAAAAATTCACTTAGTTCACCATCCACACGCACTGCAGCCTTAGCACCATCATACATACTCTTCACAGCATTCAACAACTTCCCATCTACTCCATATATTCTTAACACTTTCCACAATCCTTGTCTATCCACCCTGTCATATGCTTTCTCCAAATCCATGAAAGCCGCATACAACTTCTTTCCCTTCTCTAGAAACTTTTCCACTAAAGATCTAAGAATGAATATCTGATCTACACAACCTCTTCCCTTCCTAAAGCCTCTTAAAGAGAGGGAGGTGTGGTCAGTGAATGATACAGACCTTTTCATTTTTCAGGTCATAGGCTTATATTCTTCCATAACACCTACAGGCATGAGCAGGTATTGGGCATAAGTTATAGAGCCATGTACAATAGCCTTGATATAAATGAAAGTGGTTTACAAGTGAAATGTCATAGAAGGGAATGTGTTGGTTTAAATACTATGATATCTTAGATGTAAGCATACTGTACTATTATTCGACGACTGTACTGTGTGGAGATACAATACCAAAGAAAGTTTTTTAAAATGAGTGATTTTGGAAGATGAAGTACTGTATATATATGATTTGGAAGATGACAATGGAACAGTATGTAATGGGCTGAAAGAGTGAGATGATAATGTAAGGACAGTTTAGCCTGGAGGCAGTTTTGTCATGGCATTTCCTCTTTGGGGAGTTTTAAGGAAGGAACAGAACATCAAAGGTAATAGTGATTATGTAAATGCTGTTAGGTATCATTCATGATGTTTTAATGTATTTACTTTATTGTTATAGGTTTGATAACCCCCCTGCATGCAGTATGTTTTGCTGCTGCGTGCAGTACTGCAGGAATTGGAATGTTGTACTTTGGAACAAATGGGGTTGCTGCTGGCTTGGGTGCTGTCAACCTCGTGCTTTACACATGCGCCTACACCCCCATGAAGAGACTTACTATCCTCAACACCTGGGTTGGATCAGTTGGTGTGTACAAAGTTTTTCTCAAATCCAGATATTCTGCAGTATCAGGATAAGCAGATAATTATTTTTTAAATTTAGGTTTGTTTGTTTCATCCATAATGTGATTAAAGGTACAGTAACTTGAGTTTTAATATACTGTAGCACTGTAACTAATTTTTCATGTACTGTAGCACTGTAACTTTTTTTTTTTTTTTTTTTTTTTTTTTTTTTTTTTTTTAAATACTGCACACTGTCAGCAATTGACTAGGGTTTGTGTTGCTCACTTCTGTTTCTATTTGTGATGTTATGGAGAAAATGTCTGGGTGGATGGAGAATGTTGTAAGATAAATGATGGTGTGTGCCATGGAGATTGGGAGAGAGAATACTGCCTCCTCCCCCCTTTCTGCCTCATTGCATTTGGACAGAAATACAGTGCAGCCTCGTTACATGACGCCTTGTTGTGTGATAAGCACTACAGCGATAATTAAAAAGTTATATCCCATCCCTGTACACCGTTAAAAAATTAATCGCAATGTTGCTACAACAATATTTTCAATGGCCACCACCGAGAATCTCATGCAGATGTGGTGATGCATGCAATTTTAAATGACTGTCCAATGTTTACATTGGCTGCGATCGTTGCCTTTCATTCTATTTTGTGCGTGAAAGGCTAATGAAACACCATTGTTATCACCAAATAACAGTACATGTGCTTAACTAATAGTGCAGTGTGCAATAATATGTGATTTGTGTGAAACACTGACTCTTGTGACTTGGAAATCATGTCAGACTTACATAACTATTGTTCCCTTTTTGAGCCTCTACTCTTGCATGAAAGGCCACTGAAACATTATTGTTATTTCCAGATAACAGTGCAAGTGCTTAACAAATAGTGCAGTGTGCAATATTAAGTGAAGTGATTTTTTTTGTGTATGAAATACTGCAACTTGTGACTTGGAAATCATGTCAATGTTATACACCTATCATCTCCATTTTTGGGTATCTGCACAGCTGACTGAGCCAAGATGCCTGCCCAGTGTGTACGTTGGCTATAGCAAATTGTTGTCTTTCATTTCATTTTGTGCATGAAAGGCCACTGAAACACCATTACTGTTGCCAAATAACAGTGCAAGTACTTAACATATAAGGCAGTGTGTGATATAAGTGATACCATATCTTTTTTATGAAGTGGTCATCCAGGTCCCCCAACTGTCCATCATCTTCGGGGTAGTGAGAAGACCCTTTGTGATGACTTGTACTGGCATAGGACAAACTTCAGGTGGATGGGAGAGGTTTTTTAGGTAATTTTAGGCTTTGCAGTCAAAGTCACCCTCCCTAACCCAATCAACCTTGTTGTTCAGTAATTCATTATGCAATAGGTCTTCATTTGAGACAACCCAGTTGAATAATGAGGATGCATTGTGCACTTGTTTGTGCCCAGCAGTTATTATTTTATATATACATCTATCTGTCTATCAGTTTATCTATATGTATATAGATATATGTATCTCTCTCTCTCTCTCTCTCTCTCTCTACTGTATATTTATGTATATATATATATATATATATATATATATATATATATATATATATATATCTATCTATCTGTCAATCTATCTATACATGAGGCCCCACGTGCAAGAGTATACCCATGCACCACCTTGTCAAAAATTGAGATAATGCTATCCCACAGTCCCTCAGAGTATGTACTTTCATGTGGACTTGGTGGATGTGATGTATGACCCAAGACATAAGGGCAAAAATCCATAGAAATAACATTGGGTTTACATCGCCACCCTTTATAAAGCGCAGCCACTGTATTCATTAATAAGATTATTAATGTAAAACATCATTATTCCTAGTATATATTATTGGTGTTATTTTGTTTGTTATTGCATTTAATAGATGTACATAAAAACACAACAACGAGGACCAGGTGAAAAAAAAATGCTACATATTGATAATGTTTTTGAAAAATTGATAAAACTTACTTTTTATGTCAATAACCAGGCAGATTCGTAACTGACCACTCTACTGACATTCAACTTCATCTTACATCATAAAGGTACTCACTAGCTATTGGCCTGCGGTACTATACCCTTTCTCAGGAAACGTGAGGGAGAGAATTTTACAAAGCCTTTGCCAAAATCGGAACACGAGTGACCGTGTGAAGGATTAAGAGGTCCCCTTGGGATTCTGGACCTTCCTCCTTCCCTCTTCTGTTTTCTTTCCTCTACACACACACACACACACACACACACACACACACAACGCTTAAATAATAAAACAATGTGTAGCCTCTATTTATCTGTCAGTGCCCAGATATCGGTCCATATGAGGAGGGATGGAGGATGGTTGTGGCCCGGGTCGGAATGTGGGGAGGGTTAGGTTAAGGAAGGAGTCGGTAGCAGCATCAGCAAATTTGCCGACGATACAAAAATAGGGCGTATCATTGACTCAACTGACGATTGTCATAACTTATAAAAAGACCTCGATACGTTGTCCATATGGTCTAAAACTTGGCAAATGGAATTTAACGTTGAAAAATGTAAAGTACTTAACATAGGCAAGACCATTGGAGATACTAAATACAGCTAAGATAACAGAGAAATTAGTAAATCGGAATGCAAGAGA
Source organism: Coenobita brevimanus (assembly GCF_032717465.1). NCBI lineage: Eukaryota > Metazoa > Arthropoda > Malacostraca > Decapoda > Coenobitidae > Coenobita > Coenobita brevimanus. Next base: position 64,844,755 of record NC_136976.1, read on the forward strand.
GATCTAGGAGTCCTTCCCTACCCTAACCCTCCCCACATTCCTTAGGCTACTCAGCTATCACTATGAAAACACACACACACACACACACACACACACACACACACACACACACACACACACACACACACCTGAAAAGCTCATCTTCATTCTTCATAAACGCAGCTGCGCTCTCTCTCTCTCTCTCTCTCTCTCAAGGTTCTGTTGGAGTGAATAGTGTCAGTGCAAAGTATGTGTTTACTGTGAAATAAGTACAGTATTATATAAAAAAAAAATAAAACACGAACATATTTAAAGAGAACACCTGCAGTAGGCCGGTTGGCCTATGCTGGGCAACTCCTTTTAAGTTTGGGTCTGCATGTTAGAGAGAGAGAGAGAGAGGTGAGGGGTGACCACGTGTCCCCTGGGAATGACCAGCCCCCCCCCCCTCTCTCTCTCTCTCTCTCTCTCTCTCTCTCTCTCTCAAGGTTCTGTAGTAGTGCATAATAATGTCAATGCAAAGTATAACTTAACTGTGATATAAGTATTATAAAATAAATAAAACATTGGAATATATTTATAGAGAACAACTACAAGAAGTCCCCTCGAGATGTCAGCATGTGGAACTGTCATTAATTCCCTGTGGGCCAATTAACGTTCACCTTCATACACGTCTACACCCTTCTGCCACAATTTTCGTCATAGATTCCACAGTATTTCTCCTCATCTTTACTTTCCAGTACAAAGCATATCATTAGTCATGATAATGATTGCACACACACACACACACACACACACACACACATACACACATGAGAGAGAGAGAGAGGGTAGATGGGGGAGGGAGGAGGGAGACAAGAAAGGACAGAAGCAGAGATTTAGAGAAAGAGAGAGAGAGAGAGAGAGAGAGAGAGAGAGAGAGAGAGAGAGAGAGAGATGCTAGATGGGGGAGGGAGGAGGGAGAGAAGAAAGGAGGGAAGCAGGGGTTTAGAGAGAGAGAGAGAGAGAGAGGGTAAGTCCATTGATGAAATGCAAATATGGATATCCAGCTCTGATTGAAGCAAGGGGAAAACTGCAGACAACTCTGTCTTGTCATCTTCCAGGAGTCAGTCAGGAGGTGCTGTGACCTGAGATGCCAACTTACAGATTCTTGATGACAGGCGAATCAAGCTCAAAAAAAAAAAAGAAAAAAAAAGAAAAAAAGTAAAATAAAAGGAATAATATGCTATTAAATCTAAATATACAACGAATAACTGGTCCAATATCTTTCGTTTATTTTTAGCGCTTTGTAACTCAAAAAAAAAAAAAAAAAAAAAAAAAAAAAAAAAAAAGTTGCATCCAAAAACAGAAACCACAGTTCATATTGACCTGTGAGCATAGCGGGTCACTTATACCCATTCATTCATTGTGTGTGTGTGTGTGTGTGTGTGTGTGTGTGTGTGTGTGTGCCTCTTGCCCTCAGGCCATGTCCCTGGCCAGCCTGTCTTCCCACAGGTCGTTAAATCAGATGCCTTCGGCCTTTGACAGTGACTTTGGAGTAAAATAGACGATATTCTACCTTCGTTTTTCCTGAGACAGACTATAGTTTATGCATAAAAGTAGCAGCATTGTATGCTAATATGTCGTTTTTTTTTTTTTTTTTTTTTTTTTTTTTTTTGGGGGGGTAAAAACAATAGTACTGTACCTTTACTAAAAGGTTTTTGGATAAAGTAGAGACAGTCAGCTTTAAAATGATGTAAATGCCTTTATCCTGGGTTTAATAGTTTTTGCAGTATCGTTCTGCGTTGTAAAAACTTTAAACGCGACTTCTGCCACTGTTAAAAAATGGTGCATGAGTAAACTCTTGCACCCAGGGCCTCATATACATGTATCTCTCTCTCTCTCTCTCTCTCTCTCTCTCTCTCTCTCTCTCTCTCTCTCTCTCTATCCATATGGTAAATAGGGGCACCCATCATCTTCTCACTCAATGTAGAGTGATGCCATATGAGCTCTACACTGAGTGACAAACCAAATGGTTTCCTATACCCTGGAAACAATTTACTTGCTGGGTGGTAACCATATAACTGGGCTTTCTGGCAGTGTTAAGTGTCCCCCAGATTCCCCTGTCCAAAATCACTTAATCATGGCAGTCATTTCAGAGAGCCTTGGAGGGCCCAATACCTGCCCATGGCTCCAACCAAATGGGCAGATTCACATGGCCATGTGGAATGTGAGAGGTGTGAATGAGGAGAGCAAGAGGGTGGAAGTGGTGAATGTGTTCAAGAGTGCAAGATATGCCGTGATGGCATTGTGTGAAATGAAGATGAAAGGGTGCGAAGTGGAGGAGTGGGAGGGTGTGAAATGTGTAAGATTGGGAATGAATGGGCGAGGAAGATGCAAGGAAGGAGATGCTTTGTTGATGAATGAGGTGTGGCAGAGTGGAATGAGAGACTACAAATGTGTCAGCTCGAGGTGTATGTATGTCAAGTTCAAGTTTGAGAAGGTGAAAGCAGTTATTGTAGCATATGCACCGTGTGAGGACAGGAGTGAGAGAGAGAAAGACAGATTTTGGGATGAGCTGGATGAAGTAGTGGGAGAAATGTCCAGGAGCTACAAGGTGATCATAATGGGGGATATGAATGGACGAGTAGGCACTGGTCCTGAGGATGACATAATGGGTTGTTGTGGAGTACCAGGAGAAAATGATAATGGGAGATAGCTAAAGGATATGTGTCAGGAGAGGAGGTTGTGCATTTGTAACTCGTATTTCAAACACAAAGATGCACATAAATATATGTGGCATAGAGGGAATGGGGACCATGTTGAAAGAAGCCTCATTGATTATGTGCTCTTAGAGAGGTTGATGATGGGAATGGTTGCTGATACGAGGGCCATGAGAGGATGATGTTGAGGTCTGTCAGATCATAAGATTGTGGTATGCAAGATCAAGCTGAGAGGAATGAGGTGGATCAGAAGACAGAGGAGCAGTCAGGGAGAAACACTGAAAGTTGAGAAGCTGAGGATCAAAGAAATGGCAGATGATTACAGGGCCAAAGTAGAGGAGTTAGAATCAGTGAACTGGAATGAACTGGAACAGCCTGTGGAATGCATGTAGGGATTGCTTAGTTAGGAAAGCTAAAGTGATGTGTGGTGTGGCAAGAGTAACAACAAAAAAGAAAGTACGGCATGGTGGGATGAGGAGTTTAAGAGAGCGGTGGAGGAGAAGAGGAAGAAGTGGCTAAAGTGGTTACAAGATAGGGGTTCCGTTGAATTAAGAACTGAGTATATTGAGAGCAAAAAGCATGTAAAGAGACTAGTGAAGAGGAAAAAGAAGAAGGTAAATGAGGATCTAGGAAGAAAAATGAATGCAAACTACTCTAAAAATAGGAAGTTATTCTGGAAAGAGGTGCAGAAATATGGAAGTGAAAGTGGAAAGAAATGTGATGGTGTGAAGGATGCAGGTGGTAGATTATTAACCCGTGGAGATAAAGGACCAGATGGAAAGAATATTTTGAAAGCATGATGAATGGGAATAGAGAGAGCAGAGTGGCTGTAAACATGATTGGTTTTGGGAGTGTGCAGAGAAGGAATGCAGTGCCAGGAGACATGACACTTACACAGGTGAAGAGTGCTGTGAAGTGGCTGAAAAATGGGAAAGCAGTTGGGGTTGATGAGGTGTATGCAGAGATGCTTAAGTGTGGTGGAGAGAGTGTAATGAAGTGCCTGTTGGAGATATGTAAGAAGGCATGGATGAGAGAAACTGTGCCTGCAGAGTGGAAAAAGGCTGTGATTGTACCCATGTACAAAAATAAAGGTGAGTGAAGTGAGTGCAAGAATTACCGTGGCATAAGTTTATTGAGTGTGGCAGGGAAGGTATATGGAAAAATTATTATAGAGAAAGTAGAAAGATGTCAGAAGTCTTAGTGAGTGATGAACAGGGTGGCTTTAGGAGTGGCAGAGGATGTGTGGATCAAATATTTGCAGTGTGATAGATAGCAGAGAAGGCTTGTGAGAAGGACTATAAGGTGTTTATGGCATTCATGGATCTGTAAAAAGCATACAACAAAGTAGACAGAGAGGGATTGTGGAAAGTTTTGCGCATGTACGGTGTAGATGGTAAGCTGCTAAATGCTGTCAAGAGTTTTTATGATGGCAGCGAAGCATGTGTAAGGGTTAATGGGCAAGTAAGTGAATGGTTCACGATCGGTGTGGGCGTGCAACAAGGTTGTGTGATGTCCCCATGGTTGTTCAATATGCAGTACATGTGGATGGGATGATGAGAGAAGTAAAAACATGAGTAATGGAGAGAGGGATGGCGTTGGTAATGAATGGTGATGGATGGAATATATCAAATTTGTTGTATGTTGATGATGCAGTACTGCTTGCAAGTACCAGACAAGAACTTGGTACGCTAGTGCAGAGTTTTGCTGATATCTGTGAGCGTCGTGCCTTGAGAGTAAATGTAGAAAAGAGTAAAGTGATGGTTACTGAGAGAGAAGGTGACTCCCAGTGTGATGTTACAGTGAATGGAGGGAGACTGGAATTGGTGAGAGAATTCAAATACCTGGGTACAGTGAGAGAAAAGAGAAGAAAATGTGCAAAAGAAGTTGAAGGTAGAGTGACACAAGGAAGAAAAGTAGCTGGTGCAATGAAGGTCTTGATAAGAAACAGAGGCCTTAATGTTGCAGCTGCACAAGGCTTACATGAAGGAATGTTAGTGCCAACTTTAACATATGGGTGTGAATCTATTGTGTAGCATTAAAATGAAAAGTCAAGAGTAAGAGCAGTGGACATGGGACTGCTGAGGAATGTATGTGGAGCACAGAGGGTGGATAGGATACAAAATAATGTGATTCGTGAAAGGTGTGGAGTGAGGAAGTCGGTGGACACCAGAATCGAAGAGAGTTTACTGAGATGGTGTGGTCGTGTGGAGAGAATGGATATCAATAGTGTGGTGAAAAAGGTATATCTGAACGAATTTGAAGGAGGGAGGAGGCGAGGTAGGCCAAGGAGAAGGTGGAGAGATATGGTGGATGAGTGTGTGAGGAAGAGAGGTTTGGAAGTCGGTGAAGCTAGGGAACTGACAAGAGATTGAGCTGGCTGGATCAAAGTTGTGAGGATAAGTGCATGATAGGGAATTTTGGCATCCCTTTTTAACGTGGCAGCGTCCAGATTGACTCAATCGGATTCATTTATGTGAAGCTACAGAATGTGGTGAATGTTTTTGGCGTATCCATTAGAGCCAAGATTCCGGGGGCTTGGATGATGAGTGAATGGAAGCATGGCGCATTGGATTGGGCAAATTTGGGCCGTGTGGACATTGCTACTCCTCACCCTGCCCTAGGGTGGGAAAGGAGGTCTGGATGATGTTGATGATGATGATATCCATCCATCCATCATCCAATTCTATATTGCCCCATGAGGAACGTAGGAGGCCGGGGCTAGGCAAGTTGTTCCTGACATTTAAGATGAGAGTGACCAGCCTCACTCATCCCTGAATGGCTTTAGGTGAGCAATAAACCCCAACCTTCCCTTGGATATAAACCTGCACCGGCCCAATCTGATTGAATCGCCTTAATTACCCACTAAACCACCAGATGCCATAATTTGGTTATATGGTTACCACCCAGCATAGTAACTGGTTTCCCGGTGTACAGGAAACCATTTGGCTTGTCACTCAGTGTATAGTCACCTGTAGATAGAAGGAAGAGGAAGGAATGAAAGAAAGACAGACAGAAGAGGGAGTGTAAAGTCACCCATAGGCAGAAGGAAGAGGAAAGAATGAAGGAAAGAAAGACAGAAGAGGCAGGAAGGAAGAGAGGATAGGGCAGACACTCAAAACAGCACTACATCGAGTAAGTGGATGGTGGGTGCCCCATCTGCCATATATATATATATATATAGTATGTGAGATGCTGCTACTGTCAGAAATTTAATCTTCTGAGCCTGAAAATCTCTCACAAGTGGTGTGGTGCACCCCACTGGTGACACTTCTTAAGAAGTATGTCACAATCCTCTAGTGGCACCTCTCATGTGGTAGGTTGTAGCTCTCTGTTGGCACCTCTTAAGAGGTTTTTTGCCTATCTCTGTTAGGACCTTACAAGAAGTATGTCTCAGTCCATGAGTTAATCAGTTACTGTATGTACCCGTGACCATAAACACATGTTCACTCAAGTGCATGTACCTCGATGACTGAGTGATATGGCATGATGCGGCTGGCGTTAAGCTGAAGCTCAAAGTCACCACTACACGGCACTCCTGTCGTGATCACCCAGCGTTGGCTAGTTGGTGCTCCATTTACAAAGTTTGGTTTCTTTTTGGATAGACCTTGTACAGTGCTTTCACAAAGGATATAAATATGTATGTGTGGATGGTTGTGTCTGTGAGATGGAGCCAATATTTGAAGGGCATGAATGATTGTATGACCCATAATCATTGGGCATGCTGTTTAATCTAATATATGGCACTGTAATCCTGGTTGTGTGTGTGTGTGTGTAGTGCTGCCAAAACTGAAAAATGGATTTTAATGAAACTTGGCAGGATGGTTGGAATTTGGTCCCAGATGGGCGAGTTTCAGTTTCATGTCGATTAATATTTTCTGAAGGAGTGTTTTGGTTCCTGATGATTGTCCCCATTGGCGTTATATTGTGTGTACATGAAAAATGCAGTGAGGTTTTTCCTTGGAGTTTCATGCATCTCCACAGAGTGCTTTGCAGCCAATAGGGCCTCAAAGCACTTGCTCCAAAGTGAAACGTGATTCAGATAATACACTCATTTGGACAATTCCTGAGTGACCCAGTATGTGAGATGCTTGTCATTCCCCTAATTTTGTTATTTCTATTTCTGTGTTTCTTAATTCAGTTTCACCCCATCTGTTATGCAGAAGTGGGTATGAATGCTTGTATTAAGATACGTTTTTACTTCTGTTTTCACAGCACACCATATTTTTCATAAGATTAAGTTTCTTGCATGTGAAAATTCTCATTTTGAGCATTTTCACTTATGAAAGCCCTGTCCTAGGAGGGGAAATGATTGTACAATATGTTTTGGGTCCTTACTTTATTAATTGGGAGCTAAGAAAAATTAAAATACAGTAGTCAAGTCTGGGAGACTTGATTCCCATACATGCTGATGTGATAAAGATTTATAGTGTTTTAGACAAGGGAAACCCTGACCAAAAATTTTTTTGTTATCCATTTTTTTTTTCCCTCTTCCAGAAAAATTTCAGACACAACAAGCACAAACTTAAAAATGTTGTCATTGTACCTTCCAGTAGGGTATGAAATGGCATTTACAGTATACTGTACACCAAGAACAGTATACCATTGATAAACAATGATTTTACATTGATTATCATCATCGTGATCTCCTTTTCCACGTAAAGATGGTGCCAGGTAAGGTGTGAAAGCAAGGAAAGAGAAAACATGATAGAGGGAACTAATCAGTAGCAAGATCAGTGCCAGTCACTCATTCTCTCACAGTTCATGTCCTTAGTGTCTTAGACTCCAATTCTCACAGGCCTAACCAGCTGCACATATTTTTTGGGATTTTTCATTCTAGATGTTCATCTTGTTACTAACCATCCAGAGTCAGTTTGTCAATGGTGCCAGATCTTATCTCCTCCATGCATGGTATTCCAACGAATTTGGTCCCCTGATAGTTCCCTAGCCTCATCAGCTTCCATACTTAGCATTCTTACATACCGTTACTCAATTGCCATATCCATTCACCTTCTTCACCTGTCATGCCTCCTCCCTCTTGACAGGTCAAAAAATCAGATAAGTTGAAGAGGTTGTGTTCAGAATTGGTCCAAGTTAACACTGTGGTATTGTAGAAAAGCACAATACATAAAACTGTACTAGAAATGTGAAAGTACTAGTACTACAGTACATTGCTGACATAAGAGATATTATCATTAACTGTTGATTATTTGCAGTTGGAGCCATTCCTCCCCTGATTGGTTGGGCAAGTTGTACTGGGGACCTTGAGGCTGGAGCATGGATAATGGCAGGTCTCCTGTATGCCTGGCAGTTCCCACATTTCAACTCACTGTCGTGGAATCTACGCCCTGATTACTCTCGTGCTGGTTATCGCATGATGTCAGTAACAAATCCTGGTAGGTATAGTGTGAATTCATTGTGAGCTTAATAACATTAGTATTATGCCGTAAGTCAGAGAACTATAAATAATTTATGTATCATTAGATGGAGGCGCTCACCATCCATTTACATGATGTAGTGCTGCTTTTGGGTGTCTGCCCTTTCCTCCATCCTGCTTTTCTTCCATCCTCTTTTGTCTTTCTTTCCTTCAATCTTTCCTTGTCCTTCTGCCTACAAGTGACTTTACACTTCCTCTTATGTCTTCTTTCCTTCATTCTTTCCTCTTCCTTCTGCCTGTGGATGACTTTACACTGCGTGATGAGCCAAATGGTTTCCTGTACACCAGGAAACCATTTACTACGCTGGGTGGTAACCATATAACCAAATTTTGGTGCCTGGTGGTTTAGTGGATAATTACGGCGCTCCATTCAAATTGAGCCAATGAAGGTTTATATCCAAGGGATGGTTGGGGTTTATTGCTCACATAATGCCACTCAGGGATGAGCGAGGCTGGTCACTCTCATCTTAAATGTCAGGATCAACTTGCCTAGCCCTGGGCTCCTACGCTCCTTATGGGGCAACGTAGGATTGGATGACAAATGATGATTGAATGAATTACATTGAGGTATATTTTATATCAGCCTTACATTCTGGATCATAAGAGCATGAGTTTAGTAGCTATCATGCTTCCCCATTGGAGTTAATTCAGTGACTACTTATGCAAGTCGATAAATACTGTTGATCATAGGATTTAATGGTTGAATTATTGGCACAGCCAGGTAGAACAGGTCATAAAGTTTGAGTGATAAAAGTAGATACCTTCTATTTTGTTCTTGATACATGATTCCAGTTATACTAGAGGTTGTAATGTATGGATTGCACCATGAGCCCCAATTTGCATATACAGGATTTAATAATGTATGAGAAAAATAGAGTATTGTAAGTAACCTTGTAGACTTTTTCTTTGATAAAATTTTAGCACCCTGTCATTGTTGTTGCAGACAGAATAACTTACCATCATCATCATCATCGTTATCATCACTGTCATCATCGTCACCAGACCTCCTTTTCCACCTAAGGATCATCGTCATCATCATCATCATCATCATCATCATTATCATTATCATTATCATCATTATCAACATCATCATCATCATCATTATCAACATCATCATCATCATCATCATTATCAACATCATCATCATCATCATCATCATCATCATTGTTATCATGATTGTCAACATCGTCACCAGACCTCTTTTTCCACCTAAGGATCATCATCATCATCATCATTGTCACCATCGTCACCAGACCTCTTTTTCCACCTAAGGATGGGGTGAGGTAGGGTCAAAGAAAAAAAAACATGACTGCAGAAGAGACTAACCTGAAGTGAGCTAAGTTAAATGAACCACACTTTTTCACCATTCAAGCCCTTGGAATCCTGACTCCACCCCTCAGGCATAAACATCCATACATATGTGCTTCATACCACCTATCAGCTTGAGCCAATCGAGTGACCCTCACTTTACCAAGAAAACCACGAGTTCCAAACCTTGACATTACTCCTCTGCACATAATTCTTCCGACCAGCTCAGTTCACTGTTAGTTTTGTTGCCTCATCACCCTCTGTACTGTACTTCTTACTTATTTACTATATCAATTCATATTTTCTGCCATCAATCATGTCGTTTTTGTTGCTTCTCTTTCCGCTTCAGGTGGCTCTACACTGAGTGACAATCCTAATGGTTCATGTAACCCAGGAAACCATTTAAAACACTGGGGTAACCATACTACCAAATAACAAGATTATGTAGAGCCTGCTGTGGTGCCTCTGTTAACTGTGTGGAAAGACAAATGCAACAACCATCCAGGAACCAAACCTCCACGTTCTTCCCCGCGCCTCGCTGAGGCACTGTCTGCTGCATGGGAACATTGGATTATTACACGGGACAGCCTTGCAGAGGCGGTTGCTTACCAGTGGCTGGTGGGTTTGGTAAGCCAAACAAACTGGGGTTCCACAGCAACAGCAACAACAACATCAGATGTTAAATACTCCAACCCTCACCAGTAATCACCATTCTGAGCCCTCATTCCACATCTCAGATTTTAACCCATTCTTCAACCCCCTCATATACAGCAACCTCCTGATTATCCATCGTAATTCGGTCAAAGCCATGTTGGAGAAAGTTTTTTTTTTTTTTTTTTTTTTTTTTTTTTTTAAATGCCGTACTACCCCCATCCGTTTTTTTGTTTTTTTTTTAATGCAAGGAAGAAGGAACCAAAGGCCAGGGGCCTGCAAACTGTTCCTTCCAAGAAAAAACAAAAACAATACAAAAGAGAGCCAAATTCAAGATCCATTCATTTCGAGATGCCTGGACACACTGCGTTTGAAAGGCTGGAGATTGTAGGAAGTAGGAAAGATAAGAGAGAGGGAGACAGTTCCAGAGTTGACCTGGTGCAGAAATGAAGGACTGGAAGTAACAGTTAACTCTTGCATTAGAGAGTTGGACAGAAAAGGGCTAAGAGTTTGTTGCTAGATGGGTGATATGCGCCCGTCGTAGAGGAGGAGGGATGCAAGCAAACAGTTCAGAGGAACAGCGACCATTGAAGCAGTGATAGAAAAGAGATAAAGATGCATCAGTGCGGCGAAGAGACAGAGGTTGAAGGGAGCCAGTAAGAGGAGGAGAGTTAATGAGATGGAAAGCCTTTGACTCCACCCTATTGAGAAGAGCTGTATGTGGGGAGCCTCCCTACACATGAGAGTTGTACTCTACACAGGGACGAATAAAACCTGTGTATAAAGGCAGCAACTGTGCAGGGGTATAGGAGGTACATATTCGGCTTAGCTTCCATAATCTCTTGGAAGCAGATTTTACAAAAGATGTAATAGGATCATTCCAAGATAAATCCCGAGAGAATGAAACTCCAAGCATGTTTAAGGATGATGCAGGTTTGAGTTGGATATTATTAAACATTAGTAGGTACTCCTATGGAAGATTTTGTCGGGTTGATAGGTGTTATTCTGGAAAGAGGTGCGGAAATGTAGAAGTGAAAGTTGAAAGAAATGTGATGGTATGAAGGATGTAGATGGTAGATTATTAACCCATGGGGATGAAGTAAGGAACAGATGGAAGGAATATTTTGAAAGCCTGACGAATGGGAATAGAGAGAGCAGAGCATCTGTAAACATGATTGGTTTTGGGGGTTTGCAGAGAAGGAATGCAGTACTTGGAGACGTGACACTAGCACAGGTGAAGAGTGCTGTGAAGCGGCTGAAAAATGGGAAAGCAGCTGGGGTTGATGAGGTGTATGCAGAGATACTTAAGTGTAGTGGAGAGAGTGGAATAAAGTACTTGTTGGAGATATGTAAGAAGGCTTGGATGAGAGATACTGCCTGCAGAGTGGAAAAAGGCTGTGATTGTATCCTTGTACAAAAATAAAGATGAGCGAAGTGAGTGCAAGAATTATCGTGGCATAAGTTTATTGGGTGTGGCAGGAAAGGTATATGGAAGAATTATAATTGAGAAAGTAAAAGAGATATCAGAAGTCCTAGTGAGTGATGAACAGGGTGGCTTTAGGAGTGGCAGAGGATGTGTGGATCAAATATTTGCATTGAGACAGTTAGTAGAGGTGGCTTGTGACAAGGACCATGAGGTGTTTATGGCATTCATGGATCTGGAAAAAGCATATGACAAAGTGGAAAGAGAAGGATTGTGGATAGTTTTGCACATGTATGGTGTAGAGGGTAAGCTGCTGGGTGCTGTCAAGAGTTTTTATGATGTTAGTGAGACATGTCTAAGGGTTAATGGGCATCTAAGTGAATGGTTCATGATTGGTGTGGGTGTGTGACAAGGTTGTGTGATGTCCCCATGGTTGTTTAGTGTACTGTATATGTGGATGGGGGTGATGAGAGAAGTAAAAACACAAGTAATGGAGTGAGGGATGGCGTTGGTAATGAATGGTGATGGATGGAATATATCAAATTTGTTGTATGCTGATGATGCAGTACTGCTTGCGTGTACCAAACAAGAGCTTGGTAGGTTAGTGCAGAGTTTTGCTGATGCCTATGAGCGTCGTGCCTTGAGAGTAAATGTAGAAAAGAGTAAAGTGATGGATATTGAGAGAAAAGGTGACTCCCAGTGTGATGTAAAGGTGAATGTAGAGAGACTGGAATTGGTGAGAGAGTTCAGATACCTGGGTACAGTGATAGAAAAGAGAGGAAAATGTGCAAAAGAAGTTGAAAGTAGAGTGACACAAGGAAGAAGTGTAGCTGGTGCAATGAAGGCCTTGATAAGAAACAGAGGCTTGAGTGTTGCAGCTGCACAAGGGTAAGATGAAGGAGTGTTAGTGCCAACTTTTACATATGGAAGTGAGACTATGGTGTGGCATGAAAATGAAAAGTCAAGAGTAAAAGCGGTGGAGATGGGACTGCTGAGGAATGTATATGGAGCACAGAGGGTGAATAGGATACAAAATAATGTGATTCGTGAGAGATGTGGAGTGAGGAAGTCGGTGGACACCAGAATCGAAGTCAGTGTACTGAAATGGTATGGTCATGTGGCGAGAATGGATAATAATAGAGTGGTGAAAAAGGTATATCTGAGTGAATTTGAAGGAGGGAGGAGGCGAGGTAGGCCAAGGAGAAGGTGGAGAGATATGGTGGATGACTGTGTGAGGAAGAGAGGTTTGGAAGTTGATGAGGCTTGGGACTGACAGGAGATTGGGCTGGCTGGATGAATGTTGTGAGGAGAAGTGCATAATCAGGGATTTTGCACCTCTTTTAAACGTGGCAGTGTTCGAATTGACTCTATCGGATATGATTATGTGAAGCTACAGAATGTGGAGAATGTTTTTTGCGTTTCCAATAGAGCCAGGATTCCGGGGCTTGAATGATGAGTGAATGGAACCATGGCACATTGGACTGGGCAGATTTGGGCTGTCTGGACATTGCTACTTCTCACCCTGCCCAAGGGCGGGAAAGGATATCTGGATGATGATGATAGGTGTAAGAACTGAGTCTTTGATGCACTAAAAACAACAAGTTTACTTTTACCCCATTCAGAGATACAAGCCAAGTCAGACATTAGGTGTGCCATAGCCTCATCCCTTGTTTGTTGAAGTAACTGCTGAGATGGACGTTGTGGGAACCGAATGGAAAGGTGAAGGGTGGAATCACCATTGTTTGAGAGGATAGAATTAGATGTACAGCATAGAAGGTCATTGATAAATAAAAAGAAGAGAGTTGGTGATGGGACAGAGCCCTGAAGAACACCACTATTGATAGATCTAGAAGAACAGTGGCCATCTAGAACAGGAGCTATAGAACGACCAGAAAGGAAGCTATAGATGAAGGCATGGATATATGGGTAGGAACTGTAAGAGGGCAGTTTGGAAATTAAAGATTTATGCCAGACTTGATTGAAAGCCTTTGAGATGTCAAGTGCAATGGCAAAGCTTTCGCCAAAGTCCCGAAAGGAGGATGACCAGGAGTATGAAATGTAGGTGAGAATATCACCAGTGGAGCGTCCCTAATGGAACCCATGTTGGCAATCAGAAGGAAGACTGTGATAGGAAAGATCCATCCATTCATCCATCCATCAGCCAATCCTACGTTGCCCCATGAGTAGCTTAGGATCTCGGAAAGATGCTTTAAAGTTTTTCTGTTAAGGGTAGACTCAAAAACTTTTGAGACGCAGCATGTTAAAGCATTTGGGCGATAGAGCGTTGGTAATGGTTGCCCTTCTTTGGGACTGGCTGAATGAGAGCAAATTTCCTGCAAGAAGGAAAGGTACAAGTTGATAGACAAAGGTGAAATAGTTTACCTAGGCAGGGTGTAAGCACAGTTCTTGAGGACAACAGGAGAGATCCCATCAGGCCCATATGCCGCGTTAGTATTGAGGCCAGTGATGGCAGGCATCAGCAGAAGAAATTTTAATGTCAGCCATGAGGAAGTCAGAGGGGGGAAGTGATGGAGGAACAGCACCGGAATCATCTAAGATGGAATTGGAGGAGAAAGTCTGAGCAAAGAGATCTGCTTCACCAGTAGAAGAAATAGCTACAGAGCCATCAGAGTAGAAAAGAGGAGGGAAGGATGATGAGGTAAAGTTGTTAGAAAGGTTTTTGGCAAGTTGCAAAAAGGAGTGGGAAGTTTGAGAGTTGAGAGCATTTAATATGGGTGAAATTATTATTAGCAGAGCGAAGAACAGACAACACAATTCCAGGCAGAAACATAAAAAAGATGTGATTCAGGGGTAGGTTGGCTCCAGTACCTTGTATTGGCCTTCTTATTGTGGACAGCATTAGAACAAGCGTGATTAAAGCAAGGGTTTTTTGCATTAGTCAGAGGATATGAGGAAGGAATATATGTTTCCATGCCTGAGAGAATAACCTCCGTAATGTGCATGACACACTCAGATGACTCCCGGCAATGGAAGCAATAATTATTCCAGGGAAAATCAAAGAAGTACTTCCTCAGGGCCTCCCAGTCAGCAGCTCCAGAGTGCCACAACTGACACTTCTTAGGAGGGTCCATCTGCTGCACTGGAGCAGTAGGACAAGTTAAGGTAATAAGGTTGTGATCGGAGGAGCCCAAAGGAGAAGAAAGATTAACAGTGTAAGCAGAAGGATTAGTTTTAAGGAAGAGATCAAGTATGTTGGAACTGTCTCTAAGGTGGTCAGGGATATGGGTAGGGTGCTATACAAGCCGCACTAGGTCATTAAGGATAGAAAAGCTGTAGGTTTGTTCACCAGGTGGATCTGTGAAAGGAAAGGAGAACCAAAGGTGGTGGTGAACATTGAAATCTCCTAGAATGGAGATTTCATAGAAAGGAGGAATGGATAGGTTGTGTTCCATCATAGAAGTAAGATGGTCGAAAAAATTTTCATAGTCAGTAGAATTAGGGGATAAGTAAACAGCACAGATATACAGTATTTAGTCAGAGAATGACAGGACAGCTGAACCCAGAAAGTAGACAGAAGAATCAAGTTCAGGAACACGAGAGCAAGATAAATCGTTGTGTACATATACAGAACAGCCACCTTTAGCTTTGAAATGAATATAGAGAAAGTAGGGGGATACAGAAAAAGGTTTGCTGACAGTTTTCTCAGACAGCTGAATCTCAGTTAAGAAGAGAAGGTGAGGTTTAGAGTAAGATTAGTAACCTTAGCACTCTCATGCAAAACCTCTTTTACCTCTCTCCACATTTGATTAATATCATTGTCTTCAGATTCCATCAAAGTCTGCAGGACTAGGAACCCATTCCTGCATTCCCACTGAAACTTTTCCTTCGTATTCTCATCATATATATGTATATCCATAATATCCATCTATCCATTCATCATCCAATCCAACGTCACACCATAATGAGTGTAGGAACCCACGGCTAGGCAAGGTGGTCCTGACATTTAAGATGAGAGTGACCAGCCTCACTCATCCCTGAGTGGCATTATGTGAGCAGTAAACCCCAACCACCCCTTGAATTTAAGCCTACACGGGCTTAATCCGATTGGAGCAACTTAATTACCCAATAAACCACCAGGTGCCATAATTTGATTATATGGTTACCACCCAGCATAGTAAATGGTTTCCTGGTGTACAGGAAACCATTTGGCTTGTCACTCAGTGTAGAGTCACCCATAGGAAGAAGAAATTAAAAAACAGACTCTCAAGGGACAAGAAAGGAGATGGAAAATATAATGAATATACTGAAGCAAGTATCAGAGGATATCTGTGATAAAGATACAGAACATCATAAAACGCTAGGGAAATATGAGGGAAGAAGTCAAGACCCTTGCAAGTAACCTTCCAGAGTGCAAACACTGTATAGGAAATATTAAAAAATTTCGAACAAACTCATGCAAAAAGAGGAATTCAGCAGAATATGGATAAAAAGATGCCTAACTCAAGATGAATTGGGAACATCAAAGGAGAAGAGGGAGGAAGCAGAAACAAAGTATGAGGAAAGATCAGAGGAAGAAGAGAGTAAATTTTTTTTTACAAAGTACAGTCAACTTGCCTAATTCGCATATCTGTAATCTGCGGTACTTTGCCCGACCTGTCCCTATTTTGTTTATTCCGCAAAAAAAAACTTGAAAAATGCAGTTCGTAGGTTCCAAAGTGGCACATTTCCGAGGAGATTTATAATATCTGGGCACCCATGATGTATTCCGTGGCTGCTACCCAGTCACAGACAACCTAGACCCAGCAGCCAATCACAGCCCTGCCCTGCTTGCAGGTGTGCACACTACAGTCGCCATGTTTTGTTTACTTCGTCTCCCGCCAACTACTTGTGTTCCCTCGTGAGTTCTGAACGCTACCTGGCCCTTTTTTTTTTTTTTGTCAGGGTTACCTCTCCCTGGGCACTGTTATGGATGGCTCCAACCTCCCCAAGGTGATGTTCGACCCAGCTGGGGTCCAAGAAGAAGGCTTCTCTGTTATCAGCGGCGTTTGGATGTTATTTGTCGAATGGAGAAAGGAGAGAAGTTTGTACACATGGCCAGTGAGTACGGCCTGAACGAGTCAACAATTCGCACCATTTACAAGAACAAGGCTAACATCTTGAAGTGCATCAAGGCCTGTGGGACTGAAGCAATTAATGGACGGGTTATTGTCTGTTTGTTTGCTGTTGGCTAGTAATGTGTAGGTAGGGTGCTGTAGGGGGGTTCCACGAGGATTCAGACTAAATATCCTTTTTTCCCATTGGTTCATAACTTTGTAAACTGTGGAATTCGTAATCCATGGGTAGGTACCAGTCTCTAATTGCCACAGATTAGGTGACTTGACTGTAATTGGATTGCAAGTTCGAAAGTGGTACATAACCAACAAGGAATAAAAAGAAGGAAGGTAGTACACTAAAGCTATGGCAAGAATGTAAAGAAGTTGATTAAGTTGACGTACCCAAATGTACATGGAATGGCATGTAAATGGCATCTAAATGAGTGTGTGTGTGTGTGTGTGTGTGTGTGTGTGTGCGTAATCTGTGGGTAGGTACCAGTCTCTATTTGCTGCAGATTAGGCAACTTGACTGTAATTGATTTGCAGGTACAAAAGTGGTACATAACCAACAGGGAATAAAAAAAAGGAAGGTAGTAGACTCAAGCTATGACAAGTATGTAAGCAAGATGATTAAGTTGCTGTACTCAAATGTAGATGGAATGGCATCTAAGTGACATGTAAATGGCATCTAGATGTGTGTGTGTGTGTGTGTGTGTGTGTGTGTGTGTGTGTGTGTGTGTGTGTGTGCGCGTGCGCGCATGCGCACGTGTTTGAATGCATGCGTGTGTGTAAAATTCTTACTGTCACCAGATGATTTAAACTTAGGAAGGGCCTCTATCAGCATAGGCAATGAAGGCTAAATCTACTTCTTCCGTTTCATAAAATCTCTTTGTATGAAATAAAATAATCATTTGGTAGCAGGAACTCCATGAAAAGTACATATTTGGAGTGAAGGGGTTAATAAGGCTAATACATAACTACTGATTACATTTGGAAAATTGCATGAGTTTATTATGAAGGCATACATTTTCCTCTCAAGTAAATATTCCTTTTGTGGCTGCTGTGCCATCTTGTATACTATATATCTCTGGTATACTTTTCATCTAGTTACCATTATTTTAAGTAGTTATCAGTAGTGCACATCAGCATCATGGACATAGTAGTCTGTATTGTGTTAATGTAAGGCTGTTTAAATTATTGTTAAAGTTGCATTTTCGTGAGGCTTTCAGACCGGTCTTTACCAGTTTTGACCAGTCCAGTGGCTGTTCTGGGGAGACAGTTTCAGACATTAGGCTGGTCAAAACTGGTCTAAAGCAGTTCTGCCCCAGAGCCTGGACAGGGTTTACCAAATCCTGCACACAAGGATGCATGGTAGAACCGGGCAAAAAGGACAGCCATGAGTATCCCATGCCAGAGGTAAACAGCAGATACAGCAAAGATAAAAAACAAAGTAAAAGATAATCAATGAGTCAGTCAAGAAGGGGCAAACACTGCGGGGTGCATAGCCTCACTCACCCTCCAACTCGACCCATGCAGGTCCCTTTGTACGACCTTCCAGGCAGCGACTCATCCCCCTCTAAGTATCTCCCGACAGGAGTGATCGAAATGAGTTACGTGGCCTTCCCCTAGGATTCCTCCACCCTGGGCTAACTTGTTCAGAGATCACCCTCCTGTGCAGGATCTGCCTCAGGAAAGTGGGCCACATTCCCACATGGCTGAGTTGGTGTTGACGTATTATGTGGGTAATAAGCCTCGATTCAGTCTCGTGGGGTAGTCACTTGTTATGCACCCAGTTGTACCAGCAATATCCCATGATCCTGCAAAGACACTTAGTACCAAAGGAGTCATTTTGCTGCTTCAGGTCACTGTTTATTGTCCAAAGATCACAGCCATAAAGTAGGACAGGGAGCATCAGCACCCTGAAGATACAAACTTTCATCTCTACACAAATAATGACAGTGCCAAATACTCGTGGTGAGATATATGAATTGCCTGATTATTTCCTCCTCCTTCTTTAGGGACAGGATGTTCCTCGCACTCCTGGTGGGAGAGGTAGCCATGCACACACATGCCAGCACGGGCAAGCAACCAGTTAACATAATCCCCTGCAAAAGTGGTGGTGTGGCAACATTGGGCACTGACTCCATGACAACCTTAGCTTGCACCTTCACCAGATGACTTACTAAATGTGGTTGAGGCAAAGCAGGCAGGCTGGGCTTTATTTTGGTGGGCATCTTCAATGGTGCATGGGTGGCAAGGAGTAGCAGGTGGTTTGAAAAATTTGGTTTCCCCTGCATGCCGTCAGTTAATGCCACAAGAGCTGGATATTGCATTAATTCAGACAGATCTTTTTCTTTTTTGGGTAATGTGGCATTGGATGATCAGGGGGACTGCTGCACTATACATGTTAACTAGTCATGGGAACATAATAGTCTCTTGTTTCACCCCAGCACTCAAACACTCACCCACCTATCCTTACACTGGCTTTACTACCATCTTATAAGCTCATACAGCATTCCTGGGTTTTCCATGTACTATGTTCATATGTAAAATCCTTATTAATCCTGCTCTGTTCACTTATCATATACTTTTTATAGTTATACAATAAATACCATACATTTACCTTACAGTCTTTCACATGCTCTCATCACTATCAGTTATACTGCAGAAATCAGATCCCACATTCCCTGCCAGTACCACATGTTACAAAACTTATGTCTTCACACATCAGTTAGTACAGCTTTATGATTTCATTCTCTTCTTTGGTTGTGCAAAGTGTTGTCCATACTCATAGGATTTTTGTTGGCATACTTTTTATATAATGCAGCAACTGGAAGCCCTTTCTGATGTCAACCAGTGGCTCGTGGGTGGAATCAAGTGCTCCATTCCTTGGTCGATAAAGGGCACTGTATCCCACTGCATGACAACAGTTACTGATATGTTCTTTATCAGTTCATGCAGAACTCAGGAAATTCATCCTCATCCTCATCATCCGGACCTCCTTTCCCACCCAAGGTCAGGGTGAGGAGTAGCAATGTACAGACAGCCCAAAGTTGCCCAGTCCAATGGGCCATGCTTCCATTCACTCATCATTCAAGCCCCTGGAATCCTGGCTCTATCGGATACACCAAAAACATTCACCACGTTCTGTAGCTTCACATAAACGTATCCGATTGAGTCAATCCGGATGCTGTCACGTTAAAAGGGATGCCAAAATCCCCGATCATGCACTTCTCACAGGATTCATCCAGCTAGCTCGATCTCTTGTCAGTTCCCTAGCCTCACTGACTTCCAAACCTCTCTTCCTCACACAGTCATCCACCATATCTCTCCACCTTCTCCTTGGCCTACCTTGCCTCCTCCCTTCTTGAAATTCGCTCAGATATGCCTTTTTCACCACTCTGTTGTTATCCATTCTCTCCACATGACCATACCATCTCAGGACACACTCTTCTATTCTCGTGTCCACTGACTTCCTTGCTCCACGTCTTTCACAAATCACATTATTTTGTATCCTATCCACCCTCTGTAGTCCAAATATATTCCTCAGCAGTCCTATCTCCACTGCTCTTACTCTTGACTTTTCATTTTCATGCCACACCTTGGGAAAATGCCTCCTGAACATGTACTTATGGACTCTAACCCAGCCTAACTCTGAAAACTACCTAAATAACTCTCTACCAGTCATGCACAGCACCTATTTAAGACCCTATTCACACAAATAAGGGACAGAAAGCATGAAATAAATAAAAAGGAACCAGAGAACGAGGAATTAGAGGCGTGTTGTAAGTACAGGGTACTTACAACACACCCGTGGCCATTACGAAGATTAACTCACCTCCTCTAAGGCTCTGACAGTGGTGAAAATGCTCTTGAACCACGTACAGTAATCCAGTGTTGTGCTGATATAATCCATTGCACTGTGAATTATAATTGTTTAACACTGCACATTCTGTTCTTGCTTGCACCACACCAGTTTACACTCTGCACTTAATCCTTTGCACTCTGAATTCTAATTTCTTAACACTGCACAACACTGTAAATTCCCATGTGGTCTAGTGGCGAAGTATTGCAGTTTATTCACTGTTTATTCACAAAAACGAGCATGTGAGGCAAACATGGCGATGAGCGTGTAGTGACGACAGTAGTTAGGCGGAAGCTGGGGAGGGGAGGAATCAAGGGGTGCTCTCCTACGTGCGAAAACACAGCTGTTCGTCACACGCGGCAAATTTAAAGTAGGGATGAACACATTTAGGCTTTTTATTTCTTGCATTTTTAAGTTTTTCTTTTACTGTTTTTGGTGTCCTAGGACTCAATTCCAAATTGTGTGGGACTTCGGGTGTCCAGGACTTGGGCGTCTGGGTTTTACAGGGATTACTGTATATATATATATATATATATATATATATATACACACACACACCTCATCAAGATGTGCTGCCCTCCTGTTCTTCCACCTCTTAACAGTATTGTTCACTGCTGCCAGTGTCAGATTCACTGGTACTACATTTGTATTCATCACCAAAACCATTCATTTTATTTTTACCTTGCTGTTCATTATTCCTGTTCGTCAGTTTTTCAGTACAGTATTGTATATTATTTCCATGTGGTAGGTTATAATATTTAGCCTAAGATGGCAGTTATCCCAGAAGAAAAATTCCAAATTCAAACCTCTTAGGTAGAGATTGGCAGCAGAGAGGTGGGGGGAGGCCCAGGCTACTTGTTGGTGGCACACCAATTGTTCTGAAACTCCATGTCACTCATTACTGTGGTTGGTTACTATCATCATCATCATCATCATCATCATGTCATCATCATCATCATCATTGTCATCAGTCATCATCATCATCATCATCAGTCAGACCTCACTGTCATACTTAAGGGCAAGGTCCAGAAAGCATGGAAAGATCTATCTGTCTATTGCCAGACGCCTTAATCCCTTATACGGGGTGGCCACAATCAAATCACCTTCACATCACCCTGTCCCCCGCTATTTCACTGCCCTGCTCCCAATTCACACTCCCCTCTCTCATATACCTCTCCACTCCATCCCTCCATCTCATCCTTGGCCTTCCCATCCCACTCTCCCCTTCCACCTCACTCACACACTCTCTCCTCATCAGTCTTTCACTCTCCATCCTCTCCACATGGCCAAACCACCTCAGTATGTTTCTCCTAATGCTTCCTGTCACATCCACATCCACACCAAAAATGCTTCTTCACATCCTCATTTGTCAGTCTCTCTCTCCATGTGACTCCACAGGCTCCTCTCAAATGACTCATTTCTGCTGCTCTTACTCTCGACTTGTGTCCCTCCAACAACGTCCAAGCTTCACTTCCCTATGTCAGAGTTGGTATCACAATACTGTCATGTAATAACTTTTTCATTTCCATGCTCACTTCCCTGTTTCTTATCACTGCCTTCAAGGAACCAGCAACCTTTCTTCCTTGTTGTACCCTTTCAAGCACTTCACCCTCCAAACCTCCATCCTTACTCATCACACTACCCAAGTACTTAAACGCACTCACATTTTCCATTTCCTCATCATCCAGCCTCATTGTACATTCACTGACTTCACCTCTCACGAAGACCATAACTTTACTCTTCCCTACATTCACCTTTAAATTCTGTTTCTTACACACTCTCCCAAACTCATTCACCAAGCCTTGCAGCTCCCCTTCGTCTTCACTTAACATGGATAATTTAATTGACACGATGTAACTGTGATAATAGCACAGTAGTACAGTATTAAATTTGCTGTGATTGTTTTACTTTTGAATTTTTAATGCATGATTTATAATGAATGTTTTACACTTTCAGGGTTATGCCGCAGGGTTGCCCTGAGATACAGTATTGCCATGATTGGCTTGTGCACACTTGCTCCAGTAATTGATGTAACAACATGGACATTTGCAGCAGATTCCCTTCCTCTCAATATTTACCTCACTTACCTTGGTAAGTTCAGATACAATTCCTTTTAAGTTTGTTTTAGGGCTGCAAAACTTTCATTGTGAAAGATTTATTCATTCCTTTGTATTGGTAAGTCCTGGAATAACAGCTTTTAAATTGTGTGGTGACTGTCGGAAATCCAGTATTTAAAAATCTGGAATTATCAAGAATCCAGATGGACTTAGACTTAAATTTCCTGTTCATTTTATAATTTAAATTGCATGCCAATATTTTTACCTCAAACAGTTCACATATCCGAGTGTCAGGTTGCAGGTCAATTGGGTCATGTGAGATTAACATAGTGATTGTTTTTTGTCCCATGCTTGGCTTTGGACCCTGTCTGCTTTCAGTTTTATGATAATTTTCAGTGATTCCATGGTTATCACACATAATTGGTACTGCACATGGTGCATGATAATGAATTCATGTACAGTAATAACAAATACACAGACCCTATGGAATTTATCCTAATTTGTCCTAGGCACCCCAAGCTCAAAACCCAATTTTTCCTTTTACAGCTGTTAAGCCCACTAAATACATATATACATACTGTTATGGTAAGTACCAGAAAGATACATAGGTATGGTTAGGTTAATAGAAAGTAAGGAAAAAGGTATAATAAGGGAGAATATTTAATCTGTTAGTGGGCACATATACTGTGGAGAGACTTGAAATAGGCTTGAATTAAAGGGTTCTGAGACTAGGAGGTGGAGAGTTAGTGGTGTCCACCACCTGGGATTAACTCCTTGAATAGAGCCTCATCTCTGAATTCCTCAAAGCCATCAGAAACCACAGACACTGCATCATCATCATTGTTGGCTTAGATGCACGATACCAGGGTTTTTGAGCCAAATAATGTGCAATAATGGTGGGAATGCAGATTTTCATCTAGCAGTGATAATGAAAACCATGATAACCAAGTGTGTTATAGCCAAGGAATCACTTTACTGCTGCAGTGACCTCCATGAAAAGAAGCTGGAAAAATCCAGGCACTAATGATGGTATGAAAAGGATGCGTGTTACTTTTACAGTTTGGAAAAGGTGCAAATCATACGAAAATTGACCGTGGCATTTCTGAGTTCAAAATTGTGATGTCCATAGCATCAGGAATTTACAATTTATGTTAGGAAGCAACTCGATAAAGTGTCAAATTTTTAAGCTGGCAGTGATGCCGGCCAAATTTGTTAATGTTTTTACGTCAAATTTGTATTAATTAGGTGGGGGTGTCCACCATCCACTCACTTGATGTAGTGCGTCTTACAGGTAATTTATACTGTAACCCAGGAAACCATTTATTTTGCTGTATAATAACCATATGACCAGATAGATGCCTGATTATTTTGTGAATGAAAGTGCTGCAACCAGACGTGGCCAAGAGGCGTCATCTTAATCTTAAATGCCAGGATTAAGTGTCTTAGTCCTGGACCCATAAATGCCTGATGAAAAAAAAATAGGTAGAACAGTTAGATTATAAATACAGTATTACATAGGTGCTGAAATGCACTGAATGATGAGGGTGGGGATTGTCCGTGTGGGAGCAGAAGCAAAGGCAGCAGTGACTGTTTACGTTGGATAATAGGTGGGCAGGTGCAAATTTGCCAACAGACTTACAATAGATCTGCATGGTACTGGATGCATTACATGGAGAGACAGATAGACATATGAGATTTTTAAGGAGCATTGTGTAGTTCAATTGGATGTGCTCGAAAACATGTGATGAAGTACTGTACCTTGAGGTGGTTTAACCATATGAAGAGATTGGAGAATGAGAGATTGACTAGGAGAGTGTATGTGAGTGATGTAGAGGGGGAGAGGGAAAAAGGGAACCTGAGAATGAGATAGAGGGATAGATGGTACATAAGTGAGGGAGGTGTGAGTTGAAGAAAGGGCAGCATGATGGCAGAGGAGAGAATGACATGGAGGCAGTTTGTATGTCGCTGCCTTTTCTCAGGATTAAGGTATCTTGCAGTAGTTAGATAGATAAGAAGAGCAAGGAACGTGGAAAGACTGCATTTTCCTTTCTGCATGCTAACTGCAATAACAAATCTGATTTATGAAATTGATCAGGAGTTTGTTAATAAATGCCTAGGCTCACATGGACTGTATGAACATATTGCAACTGCTTTGATCAACTGAAACGTGGAAAGACTGCATTTTCCTTTCTGCATGCTAACTGCAAAAACAAGTGTGAGTTTGAGTTGGGAATTGATCATAAGTCTGAGAATCACTGCCTAGGTTCACATGGTTTATATGAACATATTACAACTGCTGTGATCAGCTGACTATGTGTGATGGAGATGGAGTAAAAGTGAAACTAGCGACAGTGGAGACTCTTTTATCCAAAAATCATGGGACTTTCAAAGTTTCGTTTAATCAGTTTTTTCAGATAAAAGATACAGTACTATAATAATATGTAGGATACAAGGGAACAGTATTGTGCTCACCCATCACCCATTTCTGGCGACATCTAGCCCACCACCACCACCAGCATCCCAAAAGCCTCTCAACCATCACCAAAACACTTAATACACAGTAGTAACTACGTATGTAACTTCACTTTTGTAACTGTAATGGAAAATGTCAACTTAAATAAATCTTCACTCAAATAAACTTAAATAAACCTTCACCAAAACAATTACGTAATTCACTGTAAGCAGTTCGAACAAATAAAGTCTTAAACCTAATTGTTTTTTCATATTTTCTGTTTCTTTATTCAGTCATTTCCACATCATCTACATCATCTCCCACATCTTGCAAATCTTCTGAGGTGGTGGATGGGGGCTGGCGCAACCAATGCTTGCTCTAGTGACTAGCAGAGCAACTGTAAAATAACGCTAGTGGCACAAAACAAGCCTCCGTGTTTTAATTCTCGGATAGATTTAAGATTTTTGCGGTTAATCGAAATGAGAACGATTTAGTAAAACTTACAGTTAATGGCATATTACAGTTAAAAGAATTTTGGATGAAAGAGACTCCACTGTACTTATCTTTTATCCATGGATAAAGAACTGTGTTTTCTAAATAATTTCCTTCAGATGGACTAACCATTTGCCTAAACTGAGTGTTCCTTTTTTGGTCCAGAGCTAAGCTGTGTTTGATTATGCATTTACCAATAAAACAGTGGGGACTATTAAGATGAAAAAATACACACAGAGTTATTTCTGATAGTAATTGACTGCTGTCAGATTTCTCATTGTAAAGATTGGTTAGAATCCTTTATTAATGTGACACTGATTCCAAAGTTGCCACTTATGAATGCAGACTTTTTAATCTTTAAAGGGTGGCATTGAGGATCATGGCTGTGCCTCTGGTGCACAAAAAATATCAAATGTTTAATTTCCTGCCCCCCCCCCCTCCCTTTTTTTTTTCCAGGATGACTACAGTATAAGTGATGAAGAATATACTCTAGATATCAGTTTTTAAGTCAGCATCTTCCATAGGTTAGCCACAAATTTGAAGTAAAGAGTTTTTCAGCAGTGCAGATTTTTGTTTCTTCTTTATCAGAGGTCAGCTTACTGGTCATGGGATAAATGTGGACATTTTAAAAAATGGATGTGGAAATATTCAGGTCAGTGTATGTCGTAGTTCAGTTACCTGGTGTCTGTTTGCTTCAAAAGTAGGTGTGGGACATTTTGTGTGCCTGGGTTGATTGCTAAAATGCTGAAGGTCTCAAGAGGGAATGGGTTTAGTTGCTGATTTGATGAATATGATTATATATGAGTATGTTGTCATAGATGACTGGCTGTAGAGTGTGATTTAAATATGTACAAGGGGAAGGGTGATGCCCTGGAAAGAGGAAACTATAGAGGCATAAAACTTTTGTACCAGATAATGAAAGTGATGGAGAGAGTCCTAGAAAGTATGATTAGGGAAAGAGAATATTGATGAGATGCAGTTTGGATTTATGCCAAGCAAAGGGACCACTGATACCATATTCATTGTGCAACAGCTTCAGGAAATATGCATTGGAAAGAAAAGAGAGTTGTACTTTATCTTTGTTGATTTAGAGAAGGCCTTTGACAGAGTCCCTGGGGAGGTGGTGAAGTGGGCAATGAGAAGCTTGGGATCGAGGAGTGGTTAAGTATGTAGGTGCTCGCATCCAGGTGAGAGTGAATGGAGACTTGAGTGATGAGTGTTCCATGAATGTTGGCGTGCATCTTGGTTCAGTCTTAAGCCTCATATTGTTTGTCATGTTTCATGAAGCTCTCTCATGTGATTCAGAAAAGGACTCCAATGGGAGATGTATGCTAATGACTTGGTGTTGATTGCAGAGAATGAAAGGGAGACAGACAAAAAGTTTAGAAATTGGAGAGAGAATGGGGCACAAGGGTTTGAGTAAATGCAGAGAAAACCAGAGTGATAATATCACGGGCTGGTGGCAGTACTGTCAAAGCAGAGGGAGTGTGGTCATGTGTAGTTTGCCAAGAGGGTGTGGGAAGTAACTCCATCTTATGCAGTGTTTGTGATCGGTGGGTACATAAAGGATGTGGCAGTATTAGAGGCAGGCTGCGAAATAATGCTGACTTCGTGTGTGTGGTGTATCAGGGAGAGCATGCAACGAGGTGTGAAAGGATTGATCTTGCTGGAGAGTCTGTGTCGAGGAGTTTTGTTATTTGGGGGCATGTTATGTGTTGGAGGTGGGGTTGGAGCCAGTGCTGTGGCTAGGATGATGAGTGCTCGGAAGAAGTTTAAGGAGCTGTTGCCTTTCCTTATATTGTGAAGGTTCTTCCTCCCTACTAAGGGATTCTTGAATGCAGCATATATTAGGAGTGTGATGCAGTATGGTAGTGAGTCCTAGACAGTAAAGGAAGAGGATATTTGTTGGCTTAGACTTACAGAAATGACATCAACTAGATGGATGTGTAGTGAATCCTTGAATGTGAGGCTTTGCGGGGGGGGGGGGGATTAGGATGGCGGTGGAAGAGTTGAGAAAAAAGATGGGACCTGAATGTACTGTATTGGCGTTGTGATGAGGAGGGATAAATTGAGATGGCTTGGCATGTTGAGAGGATGGAAGATAGCAGATGGGTGCAGAAAGTGAGAGGTGTGAACATTGAGGGTAGGGTTGAAAGAGGTAAACCAAAAAAGACCTGAGTCAAGATTATAGGGTGTGACGTCAGGGATAAGGTAATGAGTGGGGAGGTTATCAGAGTTCGAGCAATATGGAGAGCTGTCATTAGGTAACCAAGGGTGACACATGGAAGCATACTGGAGCCCAGATAAACTACTCAGTACAGTACAAGTCTCATTACTTTTGGATCACACTTTGTGTGTGTGTGTGTGTGTGTGTGTGTGTGTGTGTGTGTGTGTGTGTGCATGCGTACGTGTGTGTGTTTGTGCGTGTAGCGCAAAATCATGAGTGTAAGTGTTACGATTCAGAGTTCAATTATATTCTTCAGCATGTAATAACAGGTAATCTAGACATAATAAAAAATATTAGACTATGAAAACTAATGAAAAAAGGATTGAATTATTGGGATGCTAAAGGAATCAATTGGAAACGAGTGAGAGAAAATGTTAACATCGCAGTCAAAAAATGTGCTTCAGAATGGTGTAAACTAGAATTTAATTAATGTTTTTTGATGGAATGGAAAGTAAAAGTCATGCAAAAATTGATGAAAAAATCTGCAAACTCAAGAAGCACAATTCTAGATGGAGAATGCCAAAACCAGTCCTCAAAGATAAGGAAGCAATGAAGGATCTTGAAGACTTGCACAAGTTGTATGTCTTGGTCCTAGTAGACAAAGCGCATAATACAGCAACCATCTGCAAAGTATATTACATTAAAACACTTTTACAAGAATTGGGCATGATAGATCAAGTCTCCGAAACATATACAACAGTTAGTACTAAAGAGAATATGACAGTTGAAAAGCAGTCATCATACTCTTCTAGTCACGGAATCAAGGTAGATGATGATAACAAAAATTTACCATATGTACATAGTATAGTAAAAATGCATAAAGACATTGTAAAATTCAGATTCATATTTTCCTCCAAAGTATGTGCTACAAAATCACAGGCAAAGAAACTGTATTAATTGATTTACAAGCAGCACAAAAGATATTGTTATAAGCTAAATTTATATACAGGAATCAACCGTATGTGGATATGTGATAACTCAGAAATGTGCAGATAGGATATTGATTCCATCAGTTATAAAAGAAATGCAAGAAACATAGCAACATATGATTTTTCAACAATGTACTGTACATGAAGATCGAATATGGGGATATATAAAAGAAGTTGGAATGGACAATGCAAGTTGCTTTTCAAGGATTGAATAAGAATTTGATAGCAGTAGGTGAACATGAAGGATACTGGGTAAATAAAAGTGATGGCAAAAACTTGACGTTCTCAGAGGATCAGATAATAGATATGACAAATTACCTTGTAGAAAACTGCTTTTTTACTTGTGGAAATATGTTTTTCAAACAGTGCATAGGAATACCCATGGGAACAGACCCAGCCCCATTCATTGCAGATCTATACTTATATAGTTATGAATTCAAGTGGGTGGAATGAATATCAAAAGTTCATTCTTCAGTAGCGAAGAAATTTAACAAAACTAGACGATTCATTGATGATCTATTATCCTTAAACAAT